>NW_027397092.1:6146248-6214364 GCF_003265705.2 Callorhinus ursinus | reverse complement strand
TATATGTTAAAAAAAAAAAAGAAGATAGCAGGAGGGGAAGAATGAAGGGGGGGAAATCGGAGGGGGAGATGAACCATGAGAGACGATGGACTCTGAAAAAAACCTGAGGGTTCTAGAGGGGAGGGGGTGGGGGGATGAATTGGCCTGGTGATGGGTATTAAAGAGGGCACGTTCAGCATGGAGCACTGGGTGTTATACGCAAACAATGAATCATGGAACACTACATCAAAGACTAATGATGTAATGTATGGTGATTAACATAACATAAAAAAAAAAAGACAACTGAATGACAAGCAGTCTTTCCTGCCATTAAACTTGGAATTAATCAGAAGGCGGTCTTGGGTTCTCTAACAGTATTTGCCATAACACTTCTTAAATACAATTCATGACATATCACTTTAAAAGAAGCAAATTACACTATCAAAGTCCCACCATTGGGTTATACTCAGAATTCAGTAACTTTAATCATGGCCAAACCAAAGTTTCAGTGACTCTCAAGGCACTCTTGATTTATCTAGGGTCCATCCTCTTTCATTTCCATGAACAATGTGCAAACAAACAACCCCTATGATTTCTACATTTTCAATTCCACGTTATCAGTGGAATTGTTACTTTACTATAACCCCAGAAGTCAGTGTGCTTCTGGATATAATGGATTTGGAGGAAGGAAGCATCATCTTAGTAAGGCCTTGTGGAATACACAATTAAAAGCTAGAAGCCTGGGGCCATTTTGTGTAAATAAAAACAATCCCTTGCATTTCAACAGCCTCTAGGAAAATTTCTTTATTAAAATATAGGGCAATGTTTCTTGTCCTTGGGAGTACTCACATTTTGGTCTACATAATAGTTTTTGGAGGGGCAGGGAGCTGTCCTGGGCATTGTAGCATATTGCCACATCCTTGGATTTAGGGTCAGTCAAGGTCTTAATCAGAAACTTAAATGGTGTTACTCTTTTCATTCACTCAACTTAAAACTTGTGAACTCTACAACTATCCGCAATGCAGCTACTGCATATACCTTTTCATTCATAAGAAGAAATGTGCTTAAAGAACAGAGCAACACTTCTCCTGTACAAAAACAAAGTTCTGTACTCCTAATAACAGTATTTTAGAAAGCTAAAACCCAAGTTACAATTTTGAGAGCGGACAGTGAATTTTTTCATTTCATTCCTCCCATGAATTCATGATCTCTCTATTATTTAGCCTGACTAACAGGGAATTTTTTGTCCATGATGGCCCAGTCCTGAGCAAAGTCTTGAATTTACATAGTTGTTGTCAATCCAATTACAAAAACATTTATTGGAAATGTACATACCTGCATGAACTGCTCAAGGCACTTGGAAAACAAAGGTGAAAAAGATAATAAAGTAAGAACCGAATTAATTTTGAGCAGACATAAGAGAAAAATGAGCTCTGCCTGAGGGAATTGGAAAAGGTTTTGAAGCCAGCTTCCTTAGGAAGGATGAATAGAATTTCAACAAGAAGGAAAAGCATTCAAGCAAGGCAGGGACAGAGGCAGAAGAGCACAGATCCAGGGAAATAGAGAAATCAGTGCCCTTAGAGCCCAGCCTACAGACCTGGAAGCAGTAGCTGGTCCCTTTTCCGAGAGGAAAGGGAGGATGTTACCACATAGGTAATAGGAGACCGTCAGTGCCTCTAACTGGAAAGTGATCTGGTCAGATTTGCAAGGTAGAAAGATGGCTGTGCAGGTACATGAAGAATGAAATGGAAAAGAGCAGACCTTAAATCGGGGACAGCAGTTAGGAGTCTATAATTAACGCAGTATTTCAACTGAAAGAGAATGAGATATTGACCTGAGAAAAACAGCATGAAGGATAGAGATGAGGGAATGGGCTGACCAAGTATTTAGGATGGAGAATGGAAAGACTCTGAAAAATAATTGGAGTGGGAAGTGAAGACGTGAAGGAGATTTTTCTTTATCATTTCTGGTGTGGTGACTTGGATGGATAGTAATACCAACTTCCTGAAAGAAAAGAAGAGGCAAGGAGCAGGTGTGGGAAAATAAATTGACTCGAGAGGATAAACTATTATCTCAAACACCAAAACAACATGTATCACAAAGGATATTTAATACATTCAAGTGGAAACTATAGAAATATTGGTTAAAATGGGAAATGTGGTTTCTTAAATCACAAGCTCTTCAAAAGGAACTTTACTTGTCGATATGACTTCTATTAATCAAAGAGGATCAGATTGGGAATCTTTAAACTTTATTTCTGTAAGTATCATGCTTTAAATATAGTAAAGTTAGAGACTGTGCAGGGAACCAGCCTGAAAGAGCAGCTTGGCTCACTGGAGGGAATGTAATGGCTGGTTAATTTACTAGAATTCTTTGGCATTCTAAATAAATTCGGTGTCTGCCTTTGTGAGGTCACAAATCCCTTAGAGCGTCAGATAAAAGCTACGGATTTGATCCCTTACAAATAAGCAGATTTAGGGGCACCTAGGTGGCTCAATAGTTAAGTGTCTGCCTTCAGCTCAGGTCATGATCCCAGGGTCCTGGGATGGAGCCCCTCATCGGGCTCCCTGCTCCGCGGGAAGCCTGCTTCTCCCTCTCTCACTCCCCTTGCTTGTGTTCCCTCTCTTGCTGTGTTTCTCTCTGTCAAATAAATAAATAAAATCATTTTTAAAAAAGCAGATTTACACATAAAGAACACTCTCCTTATGATTTCAAGATGGCTTCCCATAGACACCCACGCATTGCAAGGACCTCAGCTTCAGAGCTGTTGGTTTAGAGGTGGACAAATTTAATCATAGGTGAGTATTATTTAAAAAAAAAGTCAAATATATATTTAGAGCTATCTCTTTAGTATTAACAGGAAGTATTCTCTTTTCCAAATAAACTCCTATAAATCAGGGTTTTACAATTCAGTACTGTTGACATTTGGGTTGGGTAATTCTTTGTTGGGGGCTGGGAAAGAGAAACTGGTTCATGCATTGTAATATATATGGTCAGCAGCGCCTTAACCTCTACCCATGAGGTGCCACAGACCTTGTCTCTAGACATTGTCAAATATCTCCTGGGAGGCAAAACTGCCTCATTTGAGAATCATCAACACTTTTATCTTCATAAAACTCCTGCATAAAAGATAAAGTTAGGAGTTCTCTTTTTGAAGAAAAATATTTTCATGGGAAACTTTCCGAGAACAGATCACAAAGTTAGTAAGCAACAAAGGCCGGTATTTAGATCCCATCTCTTGGCGGGGGGGCAACTATTAATCTTTTCCTTACATTCCTATTCTTACTGTAGGAGGGAAAATTATCTCCTCTTCAGAGATGGTAAGAATCACACAAGACGGTCACAGCAGAGCTGCTGTCTTTTATCAATTTGCTTTCCTCTTCCTTTTTTATAAACAATTTCCTCTTTAAGAAATTAAATGCTCCAGGGGCACCTGGGTGGCTTAGTCATTAAGCATCTGCCTTCGGCTCAGGTCATGGTCCCAGGGTCCTGGGATCAAGCCCCGCATCGGGCTCCCTGCTCCGTGGGAAGCCTGCTTCTCCCTTTCCCACTCCCCCTGCTTGTGTTCCCTCTCTCGCTGTGTCTCTCTCTGTCAAATAAATAAAATCTTTAAAAAAAAAAAAGGAAATTAAATGCTCCAACTTAAGCAATCAAGAAACTGATATTTTCATAGCAACAAGAAATCCCTCAACTCAAAAATAAATGAAACATTATAAAAACTAGTTAGTAACTGAATATATTACCATCTGTAGCATGAGCAAGTCTGTGTTCTTATGGTAAATCTCACCTTTATTTAGTTCTGTAATGGGAAATCTGCAAGTAACGCAGAAGTTATAAAATATATTGGCAACAGATACAAAAATCTGCTAATACCCATACATAGAGATTCTGAAATTTCAATACAAATGCTGTTTCCCCTCTCTGGCCATTTTTTTGTCCCTAGTCTTGCTCTGTGAAACTATGCATTTGGTCTCTCCATTTATCATCATTTATATTTCTTTTTATTTATTTGTCAGCGTGCTAATATCTGTGTTTTGCTCCCTGTATCCATTACCTTGTCTCCTTATGATATTCTCTGTTTTTATTCTGGGGGACACTCCCTCCCCAGCTCCTTGTCAACATGTTTTAGGCAGTCTCCTAGAGGTAGGCTTTCTTTCCTTAAAAATGGAACATCTAATTTTTAGCTAAGCAGCTGGTCATGCAGAATAAATACTACCTTGAAGGTGTGTGCAAACATGTGACAAAGTCGGGAAGGGATGGAAGTGAAAGCACTGAGTGGTAGCTTCTGGAAAACTTTTAAACAGAAAGCTGGTCCACACCCTTGGCTGAAATTTTTCTTCCTTTGCTCCAACCTGCTGCCAAGAATGTAGATTTGATGACCAGAGTTCCGGCTGCCAGTTTGTACAGTTAGTATGCACCAGCTACATCAGAGATGGCCGGGACGGATGCCCAGAGGAAACAGGCCTTGAGGGTTTTGTAAACCAGAGCTGCCGTATCAGCCTTGATCTGCCTCAAGACATCCATGCAAGAAAAAATCTTCTAATTTATCTTTTGAACATCTCTGAGATGTGGGGACTCTTATTCACATAGGAATCGAAGCTTAATGGATACAGGTGAAAATCCACTCTAATCTCAAGATGGAGCGCGTGACCTAAGTCTAAACCAAAGAGCTGATGACATTCCTCTGTTTCAGAGGGACCCATGTACTATACCAATATTCTAGATAAAAGGGTATACTTGCAGCTATGTCAAGAAACTTAATTTGCCATAAAAATTTGACAAATGAAGTACAAAGATGCTGTCATTCTGACAAAAGCTCTTAGTGTATTTTGGTTTAAGTATCAAACTCTAAATGAGCCTGAGGCGAAGTCCTCCGTCATGGGAGGACTGCATATGGTTTCAAGGGTTGGCACTGGATGACGTTAGGGTTATGCAATTAAAACAAATATTTAGGTTGCCATGAACATTTCTTTGCAGGCATTGAAAGCTATAATTAACATAGTCTGATGTGAGTTTAACAAATTCTGGAATTCACGATTTGTAGAAAACTATGCTATTCGGTGCCTAACTGCATGATGCATTTTGTGACAAAGCATTATCCATCAAGCTAGACAATCTTCAGTCATCCAAGCAACCAATCCTTCGGGGTCCCTTGCACAAATGTCACAATCATGATGTCTTCTGACCAGTTCGTGAGAAAAATAAAGAAGTTAGCAGCTTGTAAGATGTAACAAAATTTTAAAAAAGTAAAAATAATAATAATAATGCCAGGAAATGCTAGTTTCATTAATAACAGTCTTCAATTCCCAGTTATTAAGTGCAATTCAAATAGAATATATTGAGCACTTGGAGTACTACTTAAAGTACATAGGCTGTGCCTGATAGGTACATTTCAAGTAATCTGATAGGCATAAGGATATTTGATCAATATTGAATTATGCATGCCCCATGTCAGGAAACACTGTATATATTCCAGATAGAGCAATAAGCAAAACAGACAGAAGTCTTTACATTTTAATGATGGGATCATATGGGAAAAGGAACTATGTCCGATTTTAGGGGAGTTGGAGGTAAGTGTGAGGAGGAAAGGAGACAGAAACATATTTCTCAGAAGAAAACTAATCTCTGCAGTTTTGACCAGTTAAAGGGAAGGAAGAAAAAACTGCTCTGATGCCTC
Source organism: Callorhinus ursinus (assembly GCF_003265705.2). Taxonomy (NCBI): domain Eukaryota; kingdom Metazoa; phylum Chordata; class Mammalia; order Carnivora; family Otariidae; genus Callorhinus; species Callorhinus ursinus. Next base: position 6,208,708 of record NW_027397092.1, on the reverse strand, counting down.
AAAAGGTGAGAGAGTATTACATTGGGGCAAAATTCTATCATGTGGTGCTTAGGCACCACAAATGGGAAGGGCCAGAACTGAGCACAAGAGAAAGCGTGCAGACAACAGTGTGAATTTTCCCTCTTATTTAAATCTGAAAAGATTTCTCTAAATCTCAGAGATGAGACATGGCCAATACAAGATGTTTCTATGCTTGTTTTCAATATTAACATTCTTTAATTTTGAACTAATGCATGATTAATGAAAATCCTTGGAATATAGAAACAGCATTAAAGAAGAGTGAAATATCATACTTTCTGACACACATAAGTATCCAATATTACAGCTTTGGCATATCTTATTCCAGTTCTTAAAATTTTTTCCTTAGTTGAACTAATTTTCAATGTAATATATTTTTATAACATTATATCAAAAAATTATCATAACATTATTTAACGGCTATGTAATATTTTAAGCTATGTTCCTGCTCATTTTTTAAATTAATTCATTAACATAAAAAAACTAATAAATATATTGGATATACGATTTTATACCAAAGCAAATGTACGTAGAGGGCTACAAAAAGTGTGCACTTTTTTTTAGATTTATTTGAGAGAGAGAGAGCAGGAGCTGGTGCAGGGGGGGAGGGGAGAGACAGGGGAGAGGGAGACGCAGACTCCCTGCTGAGCAGGGAGCCCAGCCTAGGGCTCGATCCCAGGACGCTGGGATCATGATCTGAGCCAAAGACAGGCACTTAACCGACTGAGCCAGCCAGGTGCCCCCAAAGTGGGCTCTTTTGACATTAGTCCCAGGACATATTTTGAAAAAACAAAATAAGAAATGTTCCAATAACAAATGCGTTTGTGAAATAAGGCATATAAAATTTTTCCCCATTTTCCCCCAATACAGTCTCATAACAAAACAACACTGAGATTTTGATAACCATGCTTTAAAGAAAACTAGTTGGATTTTCTTTGTCTTTCCCTAAATAATTTTATGACAAAACATTTTTTTATACTTCCTATTTATCTGTTACACATTCTACAGAGTACTATATTAAAGAATCAGAAAAACAGCACAAATTAGGATGTCAAAACTACTTAGTATATTTCAAATATCCCAATAAAGTTATATTCTGTAGACTTCTTAAAATATTTTTTAGAAATAATACATGCTAATTAAAAAATGAGAACAAGACAGGGGTGTCTGGGTGGCTCAGTTAGTTAAGCATCCAACTCTTGGTTTCGACTCAGGTCATAACGTCAGGGTGGTGAGATTGAGCCAGCATTGGTCTCCTCAGGCTCTGTACTGGGAGTGGAGCCTACTTAAGATTTTTTTCCTCCCTCTCCCTCTGCCCACTGCTCATACATGCATACAACTCTCTCTCTCAAAAAAAAAAATGCAAATATAACAAGCAATCAAAATCTTATTTCTTCAACATATCCTAAGTTCTGTCGTTAAGAAATCACCATCATTAACATGAGAGGAACACGATAGGAAGTATCTCCAAATCATATATGCAGATACGAGGGCAGATAAGTAAATAGATAAATAGGTAATAATAGATAAGTAGATGGCATTTAAATTTTGCATTATACTGTGTTCTATATTTAAGAAGTATTTTAATCTTAAATTTAAAAGAAATATAAACAGTGTAACCTAAACACGTTGGTAAGATGCAAGTCAATTTTTCTTCAACAGATAAAATATTTTTTTCATAAATAATCCCTGTAAAGGTCAAATTTTGATACATAGTAAGAGTTTTAAGTCTTTTTATCCTTTTCTTTCTTTCTTTCTTTTTCTTTTTTTTTTTTTTTTTTTAGGTAGGCTTCACACCCAGTGTGGAGCCCCACGCGGGGCTTAAACTGACAAACCTGAGATCAAGACCTGAGCTGAAAAAATTAATTAATTAATTAATTAAAAAATAAAAAGACCTGAGCTGAAATCAAGAGTGGGATGCTTAACCAACTGAGCCACCCAGGCACCTCAAGAGTTTCAAGTCTTTTTTAAACTACATAATTAGACTTCAATATTATACATTTCCTAATTGCAATAAAAGATGAAGAAACTAGCTCGCTTCGATTTCTTTCCACTTCTACTAGATTGCAAAGTATTGGAATGAATTTTTCTTGAGACCAGTATGGTACTTCACTGTGCAGACTGTACTCTATTTCAGGGAAAATTTCCTTTTACATTCTTGAATATTTTTGTGTTCCACATATTCTTCAAAAGTCCAATTATATTTCATTTTATTTTCTTTGACTATTTCCACCTATAGTCATTTTCATGTCTTTATTGCTTTCTCTTTGAGTAATTTCCTCAAGTCTGTATAGTTGGGTTTTCAGTTGTTTTTATTATATTTTTTATAATATATCTTATCACTCTTTTTGTAAAAGAGAGGTCACATTTTTTTGTCATTTCTTTGCAATTTGAGGAAAGATTTATCTGAAATCCTGTTTTCCCTGCACAGGTAATTCTTCCATAATGTATGTTCTTCAAGCATCTTTTTTTCTTCTTTTATCGTTTCTATTCATAAGGCCACATGATTTGTCCCCCACTTGTGAGTTATCTTTATACTGAACACTGTCAAATGGGCAGATAATGGAACAAAAAAGGGAATGAGCTCCAACTTGGAATGTTATTGTGTGGAGTGCCCTCTTACCAAGTCTGATATTTCCTTTTTGTACAAACCCACCCCCATCTCCACGCCTCTAAGTGTTGGCATTGAAACAGTGGTGCGTTGGTGTCGCTCATTGTAAATCTCCTTGAGACACAAGCCCTTCATATTGAGACTTGGTGATGGATGCTTCCTCTCCTTTGTTCATCGCTCTTGACGTCCTTGGCAGAGAAGGTTCAGCTATGGAAAATGACGTTCATTTGGTTTCTTCTGCAGCATCATATTCACGGCCGAGTTGTGAGACTGAATTCAATTTCCACACCAGTGTCTCCTGATGCTGTACTGGCCTGTCCTAGAGCTCAGATCTCCTCACCGTACTATAAGGATGGTGAGATAAGCTGCCACAACTGTGATTCTTCCTTTTATGGATGCATTGTGCCGTTTCATCTCTCAGGATATTCCCCGGTTGTGGCCAGAACTACTCACAGCATGTTTGGGCTGTGGCTGATACATCATTGGGAGCACTGGCCATCAATAGATTTTGAAGGAGGAATGTAGGTTTAAAAAGCTCTCCATTCTGAGACCCATAACTGGAAACATGATTTCATGCTTATAATCTTTAAAATATTGCAGGTGCATTTAAAGTGTATGCAAGGATACTTCAGGTATTATCAAAAAGGGATTCAAGTCTATTTGTTTATTCTTGACTTAGCAAACATTTCTAACATCGTAGTCTGTACCATGAACTACGGGCATTTCCAGAAATGCAGAAATGAACTCTTTGTTATGATCAAGGGACTCACAAATCGAGTAACGAAGACAAATACAGATAAATGAGCAGACAAGATGCAGTGTGTGTGTGTTTCAATGCTATAAATACTCAAATAGAGTTACTGTAGAGAGTAGAGATCACATATTGTATGATCTCATTTCTAAGAAATGTCCAAATAAAAATTCAGGAGAGGGAGCAAATGAGTTGCTTAACATTGCAAAGAGAAGAAGATATCTGAATTGTGGCTTAAAATGTTAATGGGAATTTATGAGGCAGAGGTGGGCAGGGAGAGCTCATGAGAAAACTGTGTGTGCAAAGAAAGGCATGAAGACGTAAGATCTCCATGGGCTGTGGGGCAGCGAGCACCATTTTGTTTCTGGAAGACAGGGTACATGGAGGAGGGACAGGAGTGGGTTTGGATAGACATGCTTGGGACAAGATGATTAAGGACTCTGAGTTTTACCCATAGAAAAATAAATAGGGGATAATGCAGGACATAATTTTGAGATTCTAATGAACTACAAGACGCAAGACTAACCCATTCCATCCTACAGTGAGTCTTTCTCAAGACTGGATGCTAGTTTGCTAACACTAGTTTCCAACTAACATATCTTATCACAGCTTCACCTCTATGCCGCCAAGCATAACTACTCACTGAACAATCCTATTATATATTAATGCTACTCAGATACCATATGAAAGGATTTCTATTCCATTATTTAATTAGCCTCACAGCAATATATAAATTATCTCCTCTCAAAACCACAGTGGTAGGCAACGTCTGAATGATGTCTGTTCTTGACCTGTTTTGTTACTCTTAGGTTAAATTTGCCAAACACGTGTTTCTTTCAAACATCCTTGGGGCTTAATAGAAGTCCTAAGAAATGTAACTTGCAAACAACTCTTACTGCAATCATTTCATTTTTTCCAAAGAACTTTGCAAATATTTATTTCTTGTAATTTTCTGCTCACAAAATCGCAGGTGGAGTTGGTGGATGAAGTTTATTCTTTTCTCCATACCTATTAAGTGAAGAGTATGAGTTCTTGAGGGTTAGGTTTTTGCTTCAGCTTCTCCAAATGCTCAATTAGAGACAGAATCAGAAAGTCACTAAATTCAATTTACTCTATTGCAAAATTACTGATAATTTCCAACGAGTGAGAGAAGAAGAAAACAGTGCCCAAAATATTATGGAGAAATCCCAGTATGAGCAGGATTGCAAAATTACTGATAATTTCCAATGAGTGAGAGAAGAAGAAAACAGTGCCCAAAATATTATGGAGAAATCCCAGTATGAGCAGGATGGGAGCAAGTAAAGGGAGTGATAAGCAGTATTAAGGAAAGATCTAGTAAATTTTACAATACGTAGGCTTGGTTCTTTAAAACTTTTTTCTAGAATGGTATTGTGTGGCTTTACTATTCTGCAAAAACTCATCTATGTTGATTGGAAACAAAAATACAGGAAAATTTACTATATAGAGTGGAGATCACATATTGTATGATTTCATTTCTAAGAAATGTCCAAATAAGAGAAATCCATAGAAATCAAAAGTAAATTGGTGATTGTTTAGGGCTAGGAATGGTAGTGGGTTGGGGTGGGAAGTGACTTTTAATGGGTATGGAGTTTCTTTTAGGCATAATAAAATGTTCTAAAATTAGTTTGTGGTATTGGTTGCATAACTTGGTGAATATACTAAAAACTACTAATTATATACTTCAAAATGGTGATTTTCATGGTATGTAAATCATATCTCAATGCAGTCACTTTTCAAAAAGTAGAGTGGCAAGAACTAAACTGTGAATTTTTTTTAATGCAAAGATATATATAGAAGGGGTGACAAAACTGGCTACAATGAGAACTGGGCTCAAGACGCCATATTAACAATTCCTTTTCCTTCTGTTTCTCTGAATAGTGCCTTTCTGATGACTAACTGCATCTGGTGACATCACAAGATTTTTAGGCTGTTTTCAACCACCTTTTGTGGTTTGGCTGTTGTGAAAGAAGAATACTTCTAAACCCTGTGAAATCAAAACAATTTCTGGATATCCAGCGAGGTAAGACTGCTGAATTTAAAGCTCAAGACAACGGAGCAGCTGGGTGGCTCAGTCGTTGAGCGTCTGCCTTCGGCTCAGGTCATGGTCCCAGGGTCCTGGGATCGAGCCCCGCGGCGGGCTCCCTGCTCAGCGGGAAGCCCGCTTCTCCCTCTCCCACTCCCCCTGCTTGTGTTCCTGCTCTCTCTGTCTCTGTCAAATAAACAAGATCTCAAAAAAAAAAAAAAAAATAAAACTCGGACAACAAACATCTTCCAATCTTTGAATTCGAGAGCAAAAAGATAGATCACGCTGCACTCCCGATCCTTTTCTTCATGTCCTTTCGGATACCACCGTTCCCTAGGAATGAGATTTACATTGTTTTGGTGACTGTCAAGAGCCGTGTTTGAAGAAATTGTGAAAAACATTATCTTTTTGAAGAATATCATCAGCAGAGAACTTTGTGAGAGTTTGCTTTTTGAGCTGGACATGAGAAAACATGTTGCTCGCTCCCCCAAGGCTATGAGGCACCACAAGTCAACCATGCTTCCCAAGAAGCAGCAATTTGGACTGAGGTGTGTTGTCCTGGTAACAGTGGAAGTGTCAGGGACCTAAGGATAGAGGGTTTCAGCAGTCTAAAGAACTGAAGGCTCGGTTTTAACCCTGTTCAATGATTTGCTGTTAATTCTTGCTATGTTCACATCAAAATGTTGTTATCCAATCTTGATCACCTATTCCCAAAATTCAAGCAAATGTGAGGTGGTTAAATTGAAGAATAGTTACATAGATATTTCTGTTGTATCAGTGACTTTCACATCACCTTTTAAAACATTTACTCGATCTTATTATTCTAATCTATGGAATAAAGCAACTACTAATATTTTGTCCTCGTACAGTCACCATTTGTAAGAAAAAATAAAACGTACATGCTTTGACATGACATGTTGAAATCAAACATTCTACACCTCAAAATTTGCTATTAACCAGAATAATATTATACTTTTTTTAAATCTTATCTTTCAAGTTCATTCCTTTCATCAAATATCTCATTAGCATATATTGTATACCCATATCTGGAATTGAGCTGTTTATAGTCTTAGGGGAAAAGAAGACTTTTGTACTTTTGGAGGATTTGAGAGGCTAGGATGTCAGTGAAATGGAAGATCAGTTTAAGCTGGTTAGTTCAAGGAAGAATTTATTTTAAAAAGGCAGTGGCGGGTGGGCAAGGAATTGAGTTGAGTATTAAAAAATGGGTAAAAATAAAAGATACCACTTATATAATGAAAATGTATCCCATATCAGTAGCTATTTGCGAGGTACATATCAGATGAAACACTCATCCAGAATATATTAAAACCTCTATGTATCATTGAAAAAAGGTAGGATAACACAACAGAAAAGTAGGAAAGGAGTTGAGGAGATACTTTACAAACGAGGAAACCCCAATGGCCAAAAGAGACTTGTTTTTTTTTTTAACTTATTTTTTATGTTATGTTAATCACCATACATTACATCCTTAGTTTTTGATGTAGTGTTCCATGATTCATTGTTTGTGCATAACACCCAGTGCTCCACGCAGAGCATGCCCTCTTTAATACCCATCACCAGGCTAACCCATCCCCCACCCCCCTCCCCTCTGGAACCCTCAGTTTGTTTCTCAGAGTCCATCGTCTTTCATGGTTCAAAGAGACTTGCTTTTTAAAATGCTCAACTTCATTAAGCAGCAGATAATGCAACTAACTGATATCAATAGATGTCTGTCAGAATGATAAAACAAAAGACAGACAATGACAAATTTTTGAAAGGATGTAGTACAACCAGAACTCTCATATGCCGCTGGTGTAAGTATTCATTGGTACAGACATTTTGTAAAAATGATTGAAGTATCTACTAAAGGGGAAAATATAGATACATAAACTCATCAATTCCATTGTTAGGATTATTCTTAGCACACAGACAGCCTTGCCAAAGTGCAGGTACTAGAATGTTTATAGAGTCATGGTTTATAATAGTCCCAAACTGCAAACCATACTATTAATGATGCCTATTGACACTGAAATGGATAAATAAATTATGGTATTATTTTCATAATAGCAGTATATAGCAATAAGAATAAAAATCGAAACTCCATACAACAACATGAATGAATCTTAGAGACACAATGTCAATGACAAGAAGTTAGGAAAGACTATGTACTTACTTTCCCATGTATACAAAGTACAAAACAGATAAAACTAACCTGTGCCATTAGACATCAAGAAAGCAGTTACCTTGAGGGTGAGAGAGAGTGATTCGTGACTGAAAAAGGGCATATGGGCTCTGGAAGTGCTGGTAATGACCTATTTCTGGATCTCAGGGCTGTTTACACAGTATGCTTAGTTTGAAAAAAGCCATTGAGCTGTAAACTGATGATACATGAACATTAATAGATGCATTCTGTAACTCAATAAGGGTTTTTAAAAGTGGCATAAAAGTTAGAGGTTTAGGAAAAAAGTAAGAAGATTAGTTTCTTTATTAAGAGATACTTTTCACAGTCAAATATTTTCAGAAAAAAATGCTTAAATGAAAATAAAGATGAAAAGACAGAAATTCAAACACTAAAAAATGTCACCAGAGTTGGATTTTTTTCACAGTTTATATAATACAATCTGTTTAAGCTGATCTATTCTAAACAGCTTTTCACCACCATGACAGTCCAAAATCAACAACTCTTATTTATATATGTAAGGTCATTCCGGGGGACACTTGAATCATCAAAGACAGACAAAGATGTGTTTCATTTCATTTATGTCTATTTGCTTAAATCTTCCCTCTTTGAACATCAGTAGAACCATGTGTGATATCTAAGGGAAAATATTTCAGATTATTTGCTTAAGTAGATAGTCATGCAAGGGTCTATGGCCCATTATTTATATTTTAAACACTTGCTATTTTATTTGAGAACCATGTAATTTTCTTCTCTATTTTTCTGTCTTTTTTTCATCGTGTATATTGTACACCCCCTACATACAGGATATTTTAAAGCGTCCATACATTACTTTAAAAAGAGAGATAATGTAATAGTCAAGTAGGAAAAGTTGAATAATGTTTTTTATAATGCTCAACTTCATTATGCAACAGAAATGCAAAAAAAAAAAAAAACACAGTATGATACCAATACGTGTGCATTAAAATAGATAGAACAAAAGTCAGCTGATGCCAAGTTCTACCACAATTTCTTTATCCATTTATCTGTCAAGACTTTATTGGTTTCCATGTCTTAGTTATTGTAACACTGCTGTGAACATGACAGTATGGTTATCTCTTTGAGATAATGAATTTCTTTCCTTGGATTTATACCCAGAAATGAGACTGTGTTTGTTCTATTTTTAATTATTTGAGGAACCTCCATACTTTTCTTCCACAGTGGCTGTATTAAAACTCTTCATGATAGAAAATTTAAAGCAAATGTTGGATTTCTCATACTGGGTTTTGCTTTTGTTTTTGTTTTTGTTTTTGTTTTTTTGAGATTTTATTTATTTGACAGAGAGAGAGAGAGAGCACAAGTAGGCAGAGAGGCAGACAGAGGGAGAGGGAGAAGCAGGCTCCCCACTGAGTAGAAAGTCTGACTCAGAGCTCCATCTCAGGACCCTGAGATCATGACCTGAGCAGAAGGCAGACACTTAACCGACTGAGCCACTCAGGCGCCCCCACAGCTATTCTCCTTAAATCAGAAAATCCATCAGCTACACAGGACATTAATTACAGAGCATCATTGCTTGAGGCACTTTTTAGCGCGTATAAGAATCACTTAGGGTCTGTCCAACCAAGGGAAAATAAAGCAAAGCAAACAAACACAAGCAAAAACAATGGAAATAAAAACTTTTAAAATTTTTTCATTGATAAAAATAAAGTTCCTGAAAGAAATTTTGATAGGAGTGTATGCGTTCTCCTGTGATATGCTTCACGGCAAAAGAAGAACATGTATCATGATAAATGTAGAAACATTTACAAAGGCAAACAGGGAATAGCAAAAATAAAATATATGACACAGGAAAATCACAACTCTTTCAATATTACCTACAGGTATTTAGTTTCTCTTCCCTTCCCAACAAAAACTGAGAAACAAACATTAATATTGAATAACATTGAGTCTGTAAGTCTCTATGTCTGAAGTTAATAGACATGCAAACGGATCACTTTTAAGTGTTACGTGTACCTAAAGAATTAACGTAAACCAGTACCCAATCAATTATTTTCTTTTATTAAACCAGGATGATCAAAATCAGAATAAACAAGCACAATGAGTGATATGCAGTAGACATTTCAAACATGAAGTGCATTGGTAAAGTTCTCTTTGATGATCTTTTCCAAAACCAATGATGAAATACACCAAAGGAAGTCTATGTGCTACCAGACAAGGGCACCCAGCTATGATTTTCTCATGGTTTTGAGTGTTTATTCTAGCTTTACTCACAGAGCTGATGGGAGGAATCCGAAACACAAAGAGGTTAAGCAGAACAAATTGTAGGCACATGTGCACACACAAAAACACCCACCAGCCTATGTTGACATGCAAACTGCCCGTGGGCACTTACAGTACTTAATTTTGTTGCTTCCTCCATTTCTTTACACCCAATGAACAACAAACAAAAACTGAAAGTACAGAAACTAAAACCAGACTTTAGATCGTTTAAACCTGAGGCCTTGGAGTAAATTGCCTAGGGAACAAAATTCGAAAAAAATATTTATACAAAACAGAAACGTATTTTCAATTAGCAAGAATTTGAACCTACTAAACCCCACTTAGATTTCTCTGGAAAGTGCAGCTGATACAGTAAAGCCTTTATTACCTGTAACTCCAAGTGGAATAATTACTTTTTGTTCTAGAAAGTTGTTTCAAAATTAGTCAGTAATTGGTTCTGGCTCTGGGAAAGGAACACATGAGGATATTTAGTTTTCATCTAAAGAAAAAGCATAAAAGCATAAAAAGCATTTTTGCTTAAATTTTCTGTTTCTGTTATATTACTAAATCACTGGCGAGGAGATTGATGCCTCCAAACTTTTTCTTAAGGGGCCCCATTCATTAGAGGGGATGAATGGAATTCATCTACCATATTACTGAAATGTTCAACAACATACGCATATTGTTTCTAAAGCCATGCAATAAAGAAAAGGCAATACTTAAACGAAACACATGGAAGAAAATCACTTGAAAATTCAATATATAACCATATCTCTCAATTTAATTGGATATTAGATAAGTCCTTGAAAACTTAGGCATTACTGTATTATTTTTGAGTCTCTATCTCTCTTTCTCAAGTCTATCTGCCTATCTTGGAAGACAAAATCCTTACAAAGGCGATGAAGTTAAAATGAGGTTGTTAGAGTGAGCCCTAATCTAACATAACGATTATCTTTATAAAAAGGGGAAATTTGGAGGAACTCCTGGGTGGCTCAGTCGTTACGCGTCTGCCTTTGACTCAGGTCATGATCCCAGGGTCCTGGGATGGAGCCCCGCACCAGGCTCCCTGCTCCGTGGGAAGCCTGCTTCTCCCTCTCCCACTCCCCCTGCTTGTGTTCCCTCTCTCACTGTGTCTCTCTCTGTCAAATAAATAAATAAAATCTTTAAAAAAAAGGGGGGGGAATTTGGAGACAGACATGTACCCAGGGAAAACATCAAATGGAAATCAAAGCCGAGATTGGACTGATGCTTCAATAAGCCAAAGAACACCAAAGGTTGCCATCAAGCTAGAAGAGTCATGGTAGAGAATCTCTCTCACACCACTCAAAAGGGACCAACCCTTCCAGGACTTTGATCTTGGACTTCTAGCCTCCAGAACTATGAGAAAACAAATTTTCATTGTTTAAACCATCCAGGTTATGGTACTTTGTTACAGAAGCTCTAGCTGAGTCATATGCCATACTTTATTCAATTTTCATAGTTTTACATAATGTTCCTTTTCTCTTCCTGGATCCCACATTACATTTAGTTATCATGTCTCCCTAGGCTGCTCTTGGTTGTGATAATTTCACAGACTTTTTTTTTTTTTTTTTACTTTGACTCTTTTGAGAAATAATGGCCAGGCATTTTGTAGGATTTCCCACTATTGGCATTGCTCTGGTATTTTTCACATGGCTGGGCTATTGTTATGGGTTTGGGGGAAGAAAACCACAGAGGTGAACTGCCTTTTTCATCCCATCATAGCAACCTGAGTTTTAGATACTACCAACATGATTTATCACTGTTGATGTTGATATTGACCTTGATCAGCTGGTTGAAGGTGTTTTGTCAGTTGTCTCCATTATAATATCACTCTTGTTTATCTCCCTTTCCACACTATACTCTTTGAAAGGAAGCCATGTGCATTATTCACAGTTCACAAGTAGTTAAGTTAAGTCCTCTCCTCCTGAGGGCATAGTATTTTATACAAAATTATTTAGAATTATCTGCATGGGAGAGCTGCCTCTTCTCCCCCACTTATTTGCTTATTCAAATATTTCATTGTATCAGTAAGGACTCATGGAAGTTTATTTTATACCTTGGGCTATAATCCAATAATAATTTATTTTATGATCTAAATTGTTCTACCTTTAGCCACTGAAGTTCTTTCAGTTGGTTCCTGTGTACCTTTGACAAATCTGTAATAATGTGGTGTTTGTGTGTGTGTGTTTTAATTCCTTACTTTCTGGCACTTATTAGATGCTCCAAGATCATCTTGTATAGTCTCTGTTCCAGTGTTAAAATCAACTATTGTCCAAGGATCTTTGGTTCCTCTTATTAGAAACCAAGTTCTGGGCACTAAGTAATGTTCATTGCTACTGAAGTGCCATTGCTTTTAGGTTATCCCAGCAGATAGCACAAAGAAACATGGGTGTGTATGTTCTAATCCATACGTACACACCTATTTATGATTATTTTGACATGTAACCATCTGTATATATAATAAACTCATTATGAGTTCTTACTGATGTCTCAACTCTCATTACCACATGGACCTTTCAACCCTGCTCCCTTTGCTAATCTGTAAATCCATTACAACAGTTAGAAATCTGGCTCCTAATACCCACCATTCACTTCCTCCATTGTTCATTTCTATTACACATGCATAGTAGCATCAGAATTAACTTGTACATTAGTAGGAAACAACTTTATTGACTAGAGTTCAGTGTATATGTGCAGTACCTCTTGACTTTAGTCTTAGACACTCCACTCATATCCCAAGTTACTTGGTCAGCACCTTTTACACCCTTCCCCTTAAGAGAGCTTGTTTCACACATTTGTAATACAGTTAGTCTCTTGTCATAATGTGCATTTTTTTCATGGAACCCCCCCATCTTCTAAATAAATCTGTATATATTAATGTTTACTCTTTGTGCTTTAAAGTTCTGTGAGTTCTGACAAATGCATAATATCATGTGTTGACCATTATAATATCATACTGAATATTTTATCTTAAAAAAAAACAAAAAACAAAAACCCAAAATTTTGTTTCACTTATTCAACCTCAATCCCTTCCTCTGAGCCTCTGGCAATCACTTCTATTTTTATAATGTCTTTATTTTTATGTTTTCCAAAATATTCTATAATTGCAATCATGCAACATGTAGGCTTTGGGGCCTTTTGTTTTCTTATTCTTGAGTTAAGAGTTGCTAGTATATTTTGGATACAAATCCTTTATGAGATAAATGTTTTAGTAAGACTTTGAAGTAGCTCTAAAATTACTGGGGAGCTGTGAATTATAATGTATGTTTTAAAGGAAATTTTAAGAAATAATACTGTAAAAAAATCAGTGGACAACTCTTCAATCACTGCAATCTACTTGCACTAATAAAAATGTGTGAAAAGAAATATGCTCAAAATTTAAAATATTTAAAATATGATAAAGCTATAGCACTATAGAAAAATGTATTTTTTGACTAAGTAAAAACAAAGTCACCATTTTCCTGTGCCATTTCTCATGCTCTACAACAGAATAAAAGTAACATTTTAATTCCTTGAAATGATAGTAGATAAAAGCTGATCAATAATAAATTCAAAGCACTATTGCACATGAGGCATGGAACATGGAGCCTAGCAAGAGTAAGCCTTGATAAATATTTGCTCTTATTATTATTACTTATTACAAAAACCAATATTCATATAAAATATAATTTGGGAGAATATAGAAAAATTGGCTTAACACATTTCATAATAAATAGAAACCATTTTCATTATTTTTGCATCAAATTTTGATTCCCAACAAGAGTTACTTACCTCAGTGTGTAACTACAAATAGCCATCGCGTAAAATATTCCTAGAGCAACAGGTTAATGAAGTTAACAATGAACTTATCAACAAAGTAGTTAAAATACAGTTTTCAATTCTAAGTTCATTTGAAATTACTCCCCCCCGCCCCATTTAACCAGTAAATTTTAGATGAGTGATAAATTTTTATCTAATGCAGCTGTCAAAGCTTCATAGAATGATTATGAAGATGAAGACATAATTTTCTACAAGTTCCTTTTTTCTTACTCAAATCCAGAAACTAGAAATCCCATTTTCATTCTGTCTATGATTCATGAACGTTCTCAAACTCAAAACTTTAAGAGGCTTATATTTATAGCAAGTTAGACATCGTCAACTCCCAAGACATAGGATCTCAATTTATCTGGTATCATTCCACAATTATTACTTTATTATTTCATCTTAAATGAGAAACATCATGACCTTACATTTTGAGACTATTCATGTCAAAGGAGTTTTTATGATCATTCCAATGATGATAATAACAAATTAAGTTAAAATTATTAAGTCCTAGATTCCAAACACTACTATTTCTCCTGTACTATACAGCAGAAGAAAAGCACGAGTGGAACCAGTTTTCACCCATGGCAAACGCTGCCTATCCAAAATATTTTTTAATTGTAATGAACTGTGAGCAAATGAAATTCAACTGATTTTACCTGAAATCGGCTCATTAATTCCTTGTATTAAAAACTAGCCTTAAGCTCTTCTACTTCTAAGAGACACAGGCTTAGAATGCTTTAAGTGAAGTGGTTTACTGTAAACTGTATTAGGAAACAAGGGAATTAGCATAACAGAGGCAGAGATAGCCCTCCATAGCTCATTATCATGAAGACTGAATTCGTCTATTTTTGTGTCTTTCTGTTTTAAAATAAAGACAATGATACCAATGATACAAACTGAAGAACCAATACTTACTGAAGACAAGGGCTGTGTTCCCTGCCTGACATTATATCACCTGTGAGGTCTTAGAGGCAGCTCAACAACTTCCTTTTACAGATGAAAAAATGCAAAGTTAAAGAAGTATAGAAACCTGCCCTATTAACCCCACTAGGGAATGGCTGACTCAGGATTTCAACCCCGCGGTTTCCCTCTGGAGTGTACCCTCTCTGCCATTCTATTCTTTAGTTTCTCAATTTCCTACAGCATTTCCACCTAAAATAGTTTCACCCTCCTTTCTATCTCGGGGCATCTGATTACTGAAGCAGAAAGTTTTGACTCATATATTTTAATGTCACCCTTAGTCTTTTTATTGCTAGTGGTGCAGAGTTAGTAATAAGATTAAAGATATGATCTTCCTGCTGAGGGAGAAAACTCTTGTGTTTTGCTTAAGTTTGACTTATGGCAGGCAACTAAAATATAAGGTCATTTCTAAAAATATTCTAGTTAATAAAGATTAACCTCACCTGAAACTAGTATCATATTGTGTGTTAACCAATTGGAATTTAAACAAAAACTTGAAAAAACAAACAAACCAAAACCAGAACAAAACAAAAATAAACCTAAACCTCATATCAGAGTGCATATAATTAAGTAAATAACTTTTTACAGAAATGGGAATACTATAGTTTCTACCTGTGAGCATTACATGAAATCATGCACGTGAATGCACTCGGCACAGTGATTGCCACGTAGTAGGTCCACATAAGTGTGTCTTACATCTTCACCATTGCCGTCATGCTAGGCTGAAGTCTGACCAAGTTGAATTTTTAATAAGTATTTCTATTTTTAATATGTCTATATTAACATGTATAATTAGTACATATAATACACATAGTCAACCCTTGAACAATGCAGGGGTTAGGGGTGCCAATCCCCCCCCAGTTAAAAACCCACATATAAGTTTTGACTGCCCCCAAAACCTAACTATTAACATCCTACTGTTGACTAGAAGCCTTACTGATAACATAAAGTTGATTAACACATATTTTGTATGTTATGTGTATAATATATTAGAATCTAACAACAAAGTAAGCTAGAAAAAAGGAAGTATTAAGAAAATCGTAAGAAAGAGAAAATACCTTTACAGTATTGCACTGTATTTATTTTAAAAGATCCATGTAGAATTGGACCCAGGCACTTCAAACATGTTGTTCAAGGGTCAGCTGTGTGTATATGTATGCATGTATATGTATGCATGTATGCATGTGTATATGTATGTGGGTATATGTATGTATGCACGTGTACATGTATGCATTGTATATGTATGTCTGTACATGTGTGTATATGCATGTATGTAAGTGTGTGCATGCATGTATACATGTATGTGTATGTATGCATGTGTATATGTATGTGTGCATGTGTATATGTGTGTGCGTGTGTACATGTATGTGTGCATGTGTGTGCATGTGTATGTGTGTGCATATGTATATGTATGTTGTGCTTGTATGCATGTATGCATGTGTATGTATGTGTGTATATGCAAGTATGTGTGTATATGTATGTGTGTATGTATGTGTGTATATGCATGCATGTGTACACGTATGTGTATATGCGTGCATGTGTATGTGTGCATGTGTGCATGTATGTGTGTATGTGTGTGCATGTGTGTATGTATGCGTGTATATGAATGCATGCATGTGTACATGTGTATGCATGTGTATATGTATGCGTGAATATGAATGCATGCATGTGTACATTCATGTGTGTATGTGTGTGCATGTGTACATGTATGTGTGTGTGCGTGTTTAGGTGTGTGTATGTGGGTATGTATTATGCATGTGAACATATATGTATGTACATATGCATTCATATGTTTGTGTGTATGTATGTGTGTGCCTATGTGTATATGTGTACCTATGTCCGTACCTACATGTGTATGTATGTGTTTGTGCGTATGCAGCATATAAGGGAAGCTTTAACCTATGTCCTTATTTCGAACCACATCACCGTACTGAAATTATACTTCCACAGGTAAGTGATTAACAGATTCAACGGCCATTTCTTATTCCCTCTACTTCTGGACTACTTTAGAACACTAGATGTACATCAATCCATTTTTCTTGAACCTCTTGTGTTTAGACATCTCCAAATCCACCCTGCACAGCAGGCTTACCTCTCACAAATGCTCTTTCATCACATCACTTTTCTGCTGAAAACCATGAATGTTTCCTTGTTGATTCATGGAAACATTAAAAATCCTTACTTGGCGCTGCATTCTCCATCCTTTATAACGTTATCTGCACTCATCTTTATAACATTCTCAGAACAAAGGAGACAAAAAATGCCACATTGTGATTGGATCTTTTAGCAGCATGTTTCCGGTTCTCTCTCTGACAAAATATATAATGACCCATTACTAGAACCTCCTCTTTCCCTCTTTGGTTTTCTAACTGAAGCTTCTCAGGGACTACTTTGAGCTGAGCTAAGTATTTGTATAATAACTGTTTCCACTACTTGAGCTAACTTGACCTACAGCCACAAATAAGTACAAACTTGTAACCAAATACCATTCTGAACCAGATATAAGAGAAATCTCACATTCATGAGTAGTGGCAGCTGAGTGAGTTCTACCTTAACTGGGACACAATCCAGGGATGTACACCTTGCTAATCGTTGGTCTCAAAAATGGCTGTCATTTCCCAGAGGGTATATGTATTTTTTACTGTTCAGTTTCTTTTTTGGTCTAGAGCTCGCTATGTTAGTTTGATCTAAGCATAAACATGTCTGGTCAGTGCAAAGACAGTTAGGGGAAGATGTTTTCAAAGCTCCAGTGTATAGATCTTCACTGTCCCTCTCAGCATTCCAATCAAAAACAAAACACAGGTTATGAGGCAAGATTTTCTGTTATTCTATGTTATTTCCATTATTTGA
Organism: Callorhinus ursinus; assembly: GCF_003265705.2. Taxonomy (NCBI): domain Eukaryota; kingdom Metazoa; phylum Chordata; class Mammalia; order Carnivora; family Otariidae; genus Callorhinus; species Callorhinus ursinus. Next base: position 6,191,232 of record NW_027397092.1, on the reverse strand, counting down.
AGAACCCCACATTATTTCCACTGCTATTATTTTCCAGTTTCTTATCATGGCTTTCCAGGTATAATCTGGAAGTAATATATCTTCTTAACTTATTTCACATGGATCTTATCTTGTCTAATTTTGCCCAAGAGTGGGCAATCCTTCTTCAAAATGATACACTCTCTTGTTGGAATTTTCTTTAATGGCTTCCTATAACAAAATCCTAAATGACATGACTATGATCATTTTAACAGTCTTAAATTAGCACTGATTTCTCCACATCCGACAAAAGTTTTACATTAAAATATTCTAAGCTTCTTGAGGAAGATTCAGTTCTTCCCGGCACTGAACACTTTTGATAACAGCAGGGAAATCCTTAAGTCACCTGAATAAAAAGGAAACTGGAGTTAAATACCATACAGTTCTGAGGAAGTAAACTTAAATGAATATTTCACAAGTAAATGGAAAAAAACATAATTAAAGCCCACCTGCTGGGTCTGTATTAATGTAGGGCACTAACTAATCCCCTAAAACAGGCAAAATGGGATAATTCCACACCATTGTTCACTAGATTCTATATGGTTCTCTTTTTAAAGCTCTCATAAATTTCTAAGATCAGAAAGAAAGAGTGTATGTTCATATCTGGAGTAGTCCTGATCAAGAATATTTTATTTAAAATTACTTTTATGGATTTTGAGAGGCAATATACCCGCACAAAAGTGAATTTTAAACTACAAATTTGAACCAAGTGGCACTGAATATGGTAACAGGTTTAAAGTTGGGGTAGCCCTGAAGACACAGCGAGAGAGGGAACACAAGCAGGGGGAGTGGGAGAGGGGGAAGAAGGCTTCCCGCGGAGCGGGGAGCCCGATGCGGGGCTGGATCCCAGGACCCTGGGATCATGACCTGAGCCGAAGGCAGACAATGACTGAGCCACTTAGGCGCCCCTTAAAGTTGGAGTAGCCCTGAATTCTATAGAGTTTGTAATTTGGTTTAAATTATATCAGGATAAATTAATAACTTGCCTTATCAGGCTCTTACATTAAGTTTTGAAAAAAATCAAAAGTTAAGGCTGAATACATTTTTCCCAGATGCTCTTTGGCCACACAGTTAACAGTTAATTTGTTTCAAATTCCTACAAAAATATGTAACCAAACAAAACAATGCTGTTAAATGCTTTGCTATAGAAAGTTATCAAATTTTTCACAACAAAAATTAATGAAAAATGATTTAGACTATAAACTATGTTGATCTGTATGCATTTTCTCCGGGTTCAAACATGTTCTTAGTTTTATTACATCATGAGGTTAGGGGAGAAATTTTTCAGAGATCTTTTTTCAACAACGAGTCCATATAAGACTATACAAGAAAATTTGATTTGAAATTAGACTTTGGAAATTTCAACTTGAAAATACCCTCTGGTATTTTTCCACTATTTATTTCCCACAACAAAAAAATTCAGAAGAGCAATATTGCATATGCAGTTTCCTTTTGGTAAATACTTCCTAGTGATAAACAGAACTCCTTCCACCTATTGTTGATGCTTGAAAATAAATTTTTATAATTTAAACATAAATAACGGGGCACCTGGGTGGCTCAGTTGGTTAAGCATCTGCCTTCAGCTCACGTCATGATCCCAGAGTCCTGGGATCAAGTCCCGTGTCGGGCTCCCTGCTCAGCAGGGAGTCTGCTTCTCCCTCTCCCTCTGCCCCTCCTCCCTGCTTGTGCTCTCTCTCACTCTCTCTCAAATAAGTAAATAAAAATCTTTAAAAAACCCAAATAACTATGTTCTTTAATATCAATTATTTTACATTATAGATGAAATCAGTGGTATTCTTATCAACTTTCAGAACAAGATAGGAAAAACCTAATGAGAATTTTAACACATAGTTTGACAATCTAAAATAAATACTTTAATTACACTGCCTATAATTTTCTGAATTGTGTCATTGTTTCCTTAATTTTCTACATCTCAATTAAAATAATCTAAACTCAGTTTCAAATCTCTGGTCAAACTGATTAAAAACAGTCTTTTTTCTTTTTTTTTAGCTTTTTCTTTTTAAGATAAAAGAAAGTTATGGTTACAAAGTGATTTAAATGGTAATAGCATTATGTTATTTCTTTGCACTATTCAGAACAATAACATCATGAATAACTCTGCCATTGGGTAAAAGATCTATACCTTCTGTGTTTCTACTCCTTCAAATATCAAACCAAAAAAAAATGTGTGAGAGTACCTTATTATGAATAATAATCAATAGTTTAAAAACAAAAAATTAAGACTGTGTTTGGCTTTTCTATAATACTCTAGAACTATTCCAAAACACATTTCAAAGGTCAAGTACCATCAACAATTTTCCCCACATAGAATTAGAAAATAATTTATGTGACATAACTGAAGTATTCAAGCAACTAATATAAAAATTTGTCCTATTTAATTTCAAGTTAAATTTCATGTTCTACTTTATTTGAGTTCTCTAGTTCCTCCTGTAAATTCTTGATTTTCTATATTTAAGCATCAGGCACACATACAAGTATCCAGAGATTACCCACTATGCGATTTTGAAAAGTTTAAATTAGCAAACGTGAATATGGATATGAACTGTTTTTTTTTAAGATTTTATTTATTTATTTGACAGAGAGAGAGAGACACAGCGAGAGAGGGAACACAAGCAGGGGGAGTGGGAGAGGGAGAAGCAGGCATCCCGCCAAGCAGGGAGCCCGATGCGGGGCTCAATCCCAGGACCCTGGGACCATGACCTGAGCCGAAGGCAGATGCTTAATGACTGAGCCACCCAGGTGCCCTGGATATTAATTTCTTAATGCAGAAAAAAATGTCTCTAAGAAAAAATCTGTATTAATAGGTACTTGAGCCAAATGAAATAAGTTTTAAATGTGTGATTCCCCCAAAAAATATTCTGATGTTTTGATGATCTTCTAATTAAACAGTATCAGCAGTTTATAGTATGGGGTTACCAGTTTCAGCACAGAAATGTAAAAAATTTCAGCTTAGAGCTGCAAGACTATTGCTCCCACCACAAAAGTGAGGGGAATTTTGACAAACTGCAAGTTAAATACTTTCCTTGAAATCTTCAGAGAACTGAATTCACAGGGTGAATGATTAACCTGAAAGCTAGAGGGAGACAGGCACCTGACCGAAGAAATGGGCTGTCACCTAACTAAAACAGATGCTGCCAAATGACGCCTAAGCCAGTAAGAATACTGAGCTTCCTTCTCTCCTTCCTTCCTTCCTTCCTTCCTTCCTTCCTTCCTTCCTTCCTATGCTGCCCAACTGCGTATGGGCTAGCATGAGACTGTGAAGTCCCTGGGGCTGTAGACAAAGGGCATTCCAACACTCTAACAGGATTTTCCTACACAAAAGCACCAGGGAAGATCAGGAAGATCTGAGGACGTTTACCCACAATAAGACTATGGGAGGGGAGAAATAGCCACTAGCTAAGTTTGCAAAGAAAACTCAAGGCCCAGCTGGTTTCACGCTGAATTGGATGGAACACGGAAGGAAAAACTAACACCACTTTAATACAAACTTCCCCAAAAAGCAAAAGACATAGAAACTCTTCCAAATCACTCATAAAGCCAACTTTGCCTCAATACTAAGATCCCATAAATGCTTTTGACTAGAGACATACTTAAACAAAGACACAGAAATTTCTCAACAAAAAGAACATCAAATCAAATTTAGATTCAACTTTCAAAAATCAATAAATATTTACCATATTAACATACTGAGAAAAGCTCTATGAATATCTCAATAGATGGAGAAAAGTATTTGACAAAATTCAGCATCTGTTTATAATTTTTTTTAAATCTCAGCAAAGTAGAAATAGAAAAAAATTTCTCAACTTAATCAGCACTGAACAAAAAAACTACAACTAACATTATATTTAATGGAAAAACACTGTACTTTCCCTCTAAAATTGGGATCAAGGTAAGAATGTCTTCCTTTATTGCTCTATACAACACTGTACTGAAAGCCCCAGATAATGTAATAAAAAGTAATAAAAAGCATACATGTTGGAAATAGAGAAATAAACCTGTCTCTAAAGATGACACAAGTAAGTCTTTGTAGAAAGTTCAAAGGAATCTACACAAAAGCTGCTAGGACTAACTTATGAGGTTAGCATGCTTTCAGGATACAAAGCCAATATACAAAACTCAAATCATGTTCCTATATATCAGCACTGAATGGTTGGAATATGAAATAAAAACATCTGGTAATGAAATCACATATATGACACCAAAGGCACAATCCATGAAAGAAATAGTTGATAAGCACACTTCATTAACATTAAAACCTTCTGCTCCAATAGGACAATCTCAACAGAATTAGAAAATAAGCCACAGACTGGAAGATTTTTAAAAGACACATCTGATAAAGGACTCTTATCTAAAATAAACAAATAATTCTTCAAGTTCAACAGTAAGAGAACAACCAACAGGATATAAAAAATGGGCCAAAAACCTTAACAAACACCACATTAAAGAATATATACAAATGGCAAATAAGCATATGAAAAGATGTTCCACATCATATGTCATCAAGGAAATGCAAATTAAAACACCAGTAAAGGGGCGCCTGGGTGGCTCAGTCAGTCAAGCGTCTGCCTTCACTCAGGTCATGATCCCAGGATCCTGGGATCGAGCCCCACATCAGGCTCCCTGCTCAGCGGGAAACCTGCTCCTCCCTCTCCTTCTCCTACTCCCCCTGCTTGTGTTCCTGTTCTCGCTGTCTCTCTCTGTCATATAAATAAAATCTTTAAAAAATTTTTTAAAAATAAAAAAATAAAACACCAGTAAGGTACCACCACGCACCTACTAGAATGGCCAAAGCCTGGACCACCTGCTACACCAAATGCTGGAGAGGATGTGGAGCAACAGGAACTCTCATTCACTGGTGGTGGGAATGCAAAATGGTACAGCCACTTTGGAAGACACTATGGTAATTTCCTGCAAAACTGAACATACTCTTACGTGATCCAACAAGTGTGCTCCTTGGTATCTACCCAAAGGATTTGAAAACTTATGTTTACAAAAGAGCCTGTACATGGATGCTTATTGCAGCTTTATTCATAATTGCCCAAGCTTGGAAGCTGCTTAGGTGACCTTCAGTAGGTGATACATCCAGACAACAGAATATTATCCAGCACTAAAAAGAAATGGGCTATTAAGTCATGAAAAGACATGGAAGAAACCGAAATGTGTATTACTGAGTGAAAGAACCCAATCTGAAAAGACGACATACTGTATAATTCCAACCATGTGACATTCTGAAAAAGGCCAAACTATGGAAAGCATAGTAGATTAGTGGTTGACAGGGGTTAAGGAGGAGGAAGGCAGAGCACAAAGGATTTTTCAGGCAGTGAAAATACTCTGTATGATACCATAATGATTGATACATGTCATTATCCAAACTCCTAGGACGTGAAATACCAAGTTCGAACTCTAAAGTTAACAAAGGACTTTGGGTAAATAAAATACGTCAATGTAGGTTCATCAACTGTAACAAATGTGCCATCCAATGGGCAATGTTCATAGTGGGTGAAGCTATACATGAGTGGGGGTAGGGCAATCTGTGTATCTTCCTCTTAATTTTACCTAATTTGGTCTAAAAATTTAAGTCTTTAAAAAACAAACAATGCACCAAAAGAAGTGAAGCACTTAGATGTAAATCATACAGATTATGTGCAGGATTTATAGGCTGAAAACTATAAAATATTCCTGAAAGAAATATAAGACTTATATAAATAGAGTAACATACCATTTTCATGAGTTGTAAAGACTCAAAGTTGTTTAGAGGCCAATTCTCCCCTAATTGACCTGTACATTCAATGCCATCCCAATCAAAATCAAAGTGGGCTTTTTAATGGGAAAAATTCAAAAACTTTCTAAAATTCATATGGAAATGCACAAGATCTAGAACGGCCAAAATAACTTTGGAGGAAAAAAAGTACAAAGTTACAGGACTAACCCTACCTTATTTCAAGACTTATTACAAAGTTACAATAATCAAAACAATGTAGTATTTGTGTAAAGATAGAGAAATAGATCAACAGGATAGAAAATAGAATAGAATCCATTCTTGGATAACAGATTTGCCACAAAGGTACAAAGGAAGTTTTTTTTTTTAATCAATAGTGCTGGAACATAAGAATATCAAATACGAAAAAAGAAAAAGAAAAAGAAAAAGAAAAAAGCTTCAATCCATACATTGCATCATATACAGAAATTATTAATTACTCATTACAAAGCCTTTAAGACTTCTAGAAGAAAGTGTAAGATAACATTTTTGTGGCCTTGGTTTAGGGAAAGATTTCTTAGGTGTACACCAAAACCATAATTCATAAAAGAACCAGTTGATAAACAGGACTTAATAAAAATTTAAATCCTTCTGCTCTTTGAAGACACTATTAAGAGAATTAAAAGATAATCCTCAGTCTGGGAGTCTGAAAACACATGTTTTCTTTTTAAATTGAACAGAAAGAGTAGGGAAAATGTAATGCATGTCAAAAATGTTTGTTACAAACAAGTGTGTGAAGAGAGAGAGGGAAGAAATAGAGAAATTCCACTGCTCTGATGTTTAAAAAAAACTTTACAAAAATATGTCATATAATTTGCCACAAAAATATTTTTAAAATTATAATAGAAGTTTCTCTATCTCATATTCTCTGATAACTAGAAAATAAAAAAATAAAAATTTAGAAATAACCAGTTACAAAAATGAACTTTTTAGAAGTTAAGAAACATGCTTATAAAAATTACTTAGCTCAAAAAAATTACTTAGCTCAAAGCTGAGATTAAAATAATAAGTACAGGAGTGCCTGGGTGACTCAGTGGGTTAAGCGCCTGCCTTCATCTCAGGTCATGATCCCTGGGTCCTGGGATCTAGCCCCTTATCTGACTTCCTGTTCAGTGGGAAGTCTGCTTCTCCCTCTGCCCCTCCTCCCTGCTCATGCTCTCTCTCTCACTCTCTCCCTTGTGATCTCTCTCTCCCAAATAAATAGTCTTAAAAAAATAATAAGTACAAATGATCTAAAAACCAAGGACAATCATAATAATTCATGACAATACTAATAGAGCACAGCAAAATCAGTGAAAAATTTATGGCCACAAAAATCTTTAATTCTAAAGTAAAAAATAAAAAAATACTCATTGGAAAAAAATCAACTAAATAAACCATAAGAAACTTAAATAGTGAATTAATGAAGAAAAAAATCTGAGATTAATGAAATATAAAGCCACATGCCTGTACATGAAGACGCACACACAAAGAATGTCTACATTTAAATACTATTTCTTTTAAAATGCCCCCCCCAAAAAAACTCCAAAAAGACATTTAGAAGCTTAGGATTATGAAATAGACAATAAAATAGTTCATACTTGGAATAGGAAAGAAAAATTAATTGAAGACTTAGAGAGATTACAAGAATTATAAGAGAAAAGGACATCTAACTTTCTGGCAAACCAATAAATAAATCAAAAGAGAAAACCCTGAGGAAATAGAATATATTCCATACATTTTTTCCCTAAGTTAGAAAATCTGATTGGTCCAATTCATATATAATCCACACATTAATCATATAGATGACTAGAGATCTCTCACTAACAGCCACCAAAATGGAGAATGGATTAAAGAGAGAACTGGGAGATGCCAAGAAGACTCCATGAAATAGGAAAGGTACAGATGAATGGGGTCAGATAACTGAAGATATAAAACTTCCAGCAATGGGGGACCTGAATGGCTCAGTAGGTTAAATGTATGCCAGTGGCTCAGGTCATGATCTCAGGATCCTGGGATGGAGCCCGATGTTGGGCTCTGATCTCAGCTGGGAGTCTGCTTCTCCCTCTGTCCCTCCCCTCACTCGTGCGTGCACGTATGCACTCTCTCTCTCTCTCTCAAATAAATAAATAAAATCTTAAAAAAAAAACCCAAACCAAAAAACTTCCAACAATGGTCAGTAATAGAGAGTGGTTTAGCCAAGCAGAAGGCAGAACAAGTAGATATGAAGGGCATATTCTTTAACACAGCCAAACATGAGTATACTGTTTCAGATCTACTACGTTGACATAAGTCCAATAATCATCCAGATGACTTATTTAAGTACATGAAGACAATGTCTTAGGGATCTGACAGAGGGAGAGATGACAGCCTCCAGTTTGGAGAATTCTTCACTGTTTGGTCCAGGGAATCAATTCAATCTCCTCAAAGTAGGAAATCCCGCTTATTTTCCTGAGTGACAGGGTCCCATTGGCCTGCAGTGTAAATGTGACTGCTCGTTTGTTGAAGCTGACATTGATAGAGATAATGTCAAATTTCATGAAATCACTGTATTAGGCCTTTGGATCATTTGTACAGATCAAATGTCAAGATCGAACTCAGAACAACTGCAGGACACTGGAACCCAAGAAGTTTTATATAAATAAAAATCTAAAAAGCTTGGATAGCAGGTAATTATGATTAATGCCATAAAATTTCACAATGAGAAAAAAATACAGCTGGGATTTTTCGAGCTGTCAACAATTTTCTGGTTTTGCTTATTTTCCCATCGCTGTTTTCCTATTAAAAAGAGGCAAAGATTTTTCTAAATCAGAGAACCACAGGCAGTCTGGACGGAAAGATATTTTAACAGTGATTTAATCATGAATGTGCAGCTTAACACCTGTGTATTAACCAGGATTCTGAGGTTTTAAACAACTGAAAGCAAATCTGGATAGTTTTGTAGTATTATGAAGTGATTATAAAAGTGAGACATGTCCCTGAGAATAGACACTGAAAAACTACTTCCTGGGAAGAAGCGAAAATAGATCAACTCTGAGTATCCAGCTCCAAGATCTCATGGGCATTTCCACTGTGTTCATCTCAAGGGATGAAAAGATCCCATCTTTGGCAGCTCAAATTCTAAAGAAATCCTGACTGATCTGCATCAAGTTGCCCACTTAGCCAGGAGAGGAAGACAGTCTATTAACAGTCTCTCTAGACCTTCTCCAAAGAAAGTAGATTAGTTCCTCAAAGCAAAATTTTCTCACCGTGCAAGAATTTGGAATATGCATGCTGGGCAGGCGAATACAGCAAACATCCATGCCATACTCTGATTTTCTGATCTAGGCCTGCCCATTCTATTTAAACATAATCAGCAACAACCAAAAAATAAATAAATAAATAAACAAAAAACTAACAACAAAAACAAAAACAAAACAAAACCATAACAGCAATGGGAGTGCATTCGTGGTTAGCTTGGTTATACATGATTCTCTTGAATCAAGAATTCCATTTGTTTATAGCTTTCGTCTATATGCCACCCCAGAGACCTCTTCAAATCACTAATTTTCCCTCTTCTTTATCAAATATTTGAAAGTAATTTCAAACAATTTCAGCCAATTACTGATCTGTTTAATGGTCCATAAATCCAGTTTATATATCTCTATTATAGGTCTATACCTTGTCTATAAAGAATGGGAGGAAACTTTGTAAAAATGCCTTGTGTCTGTTTTTTCCTGATGGTGCCAAAGAAAGCAGTCATAATGGACATGTTATTTTAGAGAATCCTTTCTAGTCTCCAATGATCATTGCTTTCTCTTCTATTTTTTGTTTTTAGAAATTATCCTTTTGATAATATTATCTGGACTTTTGATTCAAGTGACATCAAGCATATGGATTTTGAGTTTGTGGGTTTGATTTTCCTTCAAGATTATAAGAATAACACCTGTCTATCATATTCCAATTCCAACATCTCTCCCATTCCTCATAATCTGTCATTCAGATGTTTTCTCAATACACTGAGAATGGAATATCTTTAAGCCCAGGAGGCAAATGCTCTCTTTTAATTGCCAGCATCAGCAAGCCTCAAAAGTAATGAATTTTAAGAAGCTTTATAAAGTGGTTCTACTCTTTTATGGGTGAAGTGGGTAACAGAAGTCATTTGTCTATGCTTCTTGCTAATTTGGAGCAAAATTCAGTTGTCAATCATGTTATTTCTACCACCTGCAATATTTCAAACTCAAAGTCATTACCTCAGATGGTGACTTTTTCTTACTTGTACTGTTACATCCACTTTTTCCTTCCTTAAATTCATCTATTTACTTAAACATTGCTGCTAGTTTCATAGTAGGTAATATTTATATAGATTTTGTGTTCCAGCTATTGTACATGTTTACATATAATAATTCATTAATGCTGAAATACAAATCAAAACCACAATGAGATACCACCTCACACCAGTGAGAATGGGTAAAATTAACAAGCCAGGAAACGACAGGTGTTGGCAGGGATGCGGAGAAAGGGGAACCCTCCTACACTGTTGGTGGGAATGCAAGCTGGTGCAACCACTCTGGAAAACAGTATGGAGGTTCCTCAAACAGTTGAAAATAGACCTACCCTACAACCCAGCAACTGCACTACTGGGTATTTACCCCAAAGATACAAATGTAGTGATCCAAAGGGGCACATGCACCCCAATGTTTATAACAGCAATGTCCACAATAGCCGAACTGTGGAAAGAGCCAAGATGTCCAATGACAGATGAATGGATAAAGAAGATGTGGTATATATATATACAATGGAATACTACACAGCCATCAAAAAATGAAATCTTGCCATTTGCAATGACATGGATGGAACTAGAAGGTATTATGGGCAGCAAAATAATTCAGAGAAAGACAATTATCATATGATCTCACTCATATGTGGAATTTAAGAAACAAAACAGGATCATAGGGGAAGGGAGGGAAAAATAAAATAAGACAAAACTGGAGAGGGAAACAAACCATAAGAGACTCTTAATCATAGAAAACAAACTGAGGGTTGCTGGAGGGGAGAGGGGTGAGGGGGTAGGGCAACTGGGTGATGGACATTAAGGAGGGCACGTGATGTAATTAGCACTGGGTATTTTATAAGGCTAATGAATCACTGAACTCTACCTCTGAATCTAATAAAACATGACATGTTACTTAATTGAATTTAAATAATAACAACAACAAAAAAAACTGCCTTGCCTAATATCACACAGGTAGTAATTGTTCAAGCCAGAATTTACACCCATGTGGTCTAATTTTAGATACTAAATTTATAAATTCTATAAAATCCTGGCTCTCAAAGCTTGGCTATGAGCATATCAGTCAGCTGCTGCAAGTATATAATAGGCAGTCAGTGCCCTATATATGTATATACAGACTCTTCAACCCTGCAATCCAACACCAACTTCATTTTCTAAACCGATACTCATCCTGCCCCAATTTCTTGTCAGCCTTCTCCAAAAATCTTTAATGTACATACCAACACACTGTGCAGGTTTGCTGGTGACATCGCCCACGTTGTTTTTATAATCAGACCTTTCCCTTACCCAACCTGGTTCCCTATCACTTTTCAGTATGCATCTTCCTGTGGTCTGGGCAGTGTTTTCACTGCTTCCTCCCCCAATCCCTACACCCTCCTTTCTGTTTCCTCAGCTCTGTGCTGGAGAAATTCGCTCACAGATCTGCTGTATTCTTGCCTTTGCTCACTACCAGCCAAGGTCTGCCCAACTGTCCAGGTCTATCTCAAGTGTAAAACAAACCCATGCATGTTTCTTAATAAACCCAACTTGCTTCTATCTTGACACTTCTTTCCCACCACCTAACACCATAATGGGCTAAAAGAAAGTGCCTGGTGAGTATGTATTCATCTGTTCTTTGCAAACACTTTCAAGACCTAAAAAGGGTAGAACCCTAAAATTACCTTCAGCAGGAGAGCACACCATCCAATAAACTTTATAGAAAAATACTATGAGATTTTTAAAAAGAAAAAAACTCAGAACTTTGCTTTCCCAACGCTACCATGCACTGAGGGCCTACCACATCTTAATTCCTGAACATTAGTTTTTCTTTAGCAATTTCGGTAATTGGTTCAAAAACTGTTTTTCCTGGAGATAAGAGATTACATAAGATCTTCGATGTCGGTAGAGGTTTCCAGTTTTAGAGTTATGATGAAGTGCAAGGAGACATAAATAGAAAGCCAATATAAACTCTTAAAACTTTAATTATTAGAACAAGATGAGTTGTATAATATTTAAATCAGTTTATGTTCTAAAGGCAAATAAGAATATGCTTATGATAGGGTGCCTGGGTGTCTCAGTCGTTAAGCATCTGCCTTCTGCTCGGGTCATGGAGCCCTGCATGGGGCTCCCTGGGTCCTGGGATCGAGCCCCACGTTGGGCTCCCTGCTCCGCGGGAAACCTGCTTTCCCTCTCCCACTCCCCCTGCTTGTGTTCCCTCTCTTGCTGTGTCTCTCTCTGTCAAATAAATAAATAAAATCTTTTTTTAAAAAAAGAATATGCTTATGATAATATAAAGGATAGCCTATGAGACCTTCCAATTGAAATATTTAACCGTTTTCTGATGTTTTCTATGAAGATGTGTTTAACACTGATTTAGCTATAATGCATAGATACATGTATAAAGTTTCAAAGAGAAAACTGTTCTTACATTTACCTATACTTACATTATCTATATATCTTACTATTTGACCTATGCGGGGAAGGCTTCAACACACAACTGACACTTGGTAGGGGCATATGCAATAGAAATACAGTTGGTCCTTGAATAAAGTGGGTTTGAAATGTGCAGGTCCACTTATACTTGGATTTTATTTCAATAAATACAGTACAGTCAATGTATTTTCTCTTCATAATATTTAGTGACATTTTTTTCTCTAGTTTCCTTTTACTTTATTATAAGAATACAGTATATAATATGCATAACATACAAAATATGTGTTAATCAACTCCTCATGTTATTGGTAAGGCTCCCAGGCAACAGTAGAATATTAATAGTTAAGTTTTTTAGGAGGCAAATGTCATTCATGAATTTTTGGCTGCACGGGGGGTCAGTACCCTTAACCCCCTTCATCGTTCAAGGGTTGATTGTACTAGACTTTTTAAAAATCAGAGTAAAAACATTAGACTGTAAAATTAAAGCACACCGACAACAAAATATCACTGTTTGATTCCATTTCTGACACCTCCCTTAAAGAAAAGTAAATTTTCCATTCTGACAGTTCTAGATTGCTACCTATTCTCTCATTGTCCCTAGTACTCCCTTCCCTTGCTCTTTGCCCACCACCCACATGAGCCTTCTTTCAGTCCCGGTAATTCCCCATGCACGTTCTCTTCTATGTCAAGGATTTGTCACATCTCATTGATCTGCCTGACAGGCTACTTATCACATGAACCGTTCTTCAATTCTTAGATCTGGGCTCAAATATCATTTCCTCATTTAAGATTTCCCAGACTTCCACTTGAGATAACATCTTCCAAATGCTTCCTAAGAACTGGTATTCTTCTCTCAGAGCATTATTGAAGGTTTACATTACATATCTGTGCTTTTATTTGATTCATGCATATTTCTTTCCCTATTCCATATTCTCCACATTGACAGGTACTTTCCTAGCTCTCTACTACAGTCTCTGGTCTGTACTAGGCACACAGAAAATGTAAGGAGAATGAACGAATGCAACAAAGAATGAATTTTACATGGAAGGAAAAATGGTTAAGAGACGTACATGATATTTCAGCTTGAGTTCTCCAAAACTAAGACAAATACGTGGCCCAATGAAATTAATGTTATTCAATCTTAGCTGCTTTAAAAGTGTCAGCTTCACTCCCATCTCAACATGTTGTGAAACTTATAGGGTTGATTTAAAAATATGTGGAAAGAAGCAACCTATTTTTCTATTTCAATATTTTACTCTTTTTAAAAAAATCTTATTTATCTTGAGAGAGAGGGAGCATGTGTGAGCAGGAGTAAGAGGCAGAGGGAGAAGGAGAGAGAGAATCTCAAGCAGACTCTGTACTGAGTGCAGAGCCTGATGCGGGGCCTTGTCTTATGACTCTGAAATCATGATCTGAGCCAAAACCAAGAGTTGATGGCTAAACCGACTAAGCCACCCACACGCCCTGAATATTTTACTTTTTTTTAGGCAAACATTATTGATTGATATTTGATGATTCCAACTTTCCTGAAAGTTTAACCATTCAATAACATATTAACCAAAGATATCCCTCATAGAGATTTGGTAGTAGGGGGATTATCCACATTTTTTAATTACTGGATAATATATAGAAAATATATGATGGTAACTGATGATAAATCACTTAACTTCATGTAATTCTTAAAAAATTAATTAAAAAAATAGGAATAATTCTTGGGGCGCCTGGGTGGCTCAGTCGTTAAATGTCTGCCTTTGGCTCAGGTCATGATCCCAGGGTCCTGGGATCGAGCCCCGCATCGGGCTCCCTGCTCAGCAGGAAGCCTGCTTCTCCCTCTCCCACTCCCCCTGCTTGTGTTCCTGCTCTCGCTGTGTCTCTCTCTGTCAAATAAATAAATAAATAAAATCTTAAAAAATAATAAAAATTAAAAAAATAAAAAAATAGGAATAATTCTTAAAATGTGGGGAATAGGTTGTATCAAATGTCAATTTTTTTTATTTCTTGAAACTAAATATACCTATCATGGTTTTAACTAGTTAGGCCTAATAATCCATGGAACAACATGAATTACAAATATCATTTTAGAAAATAAACTAAATGATTTTTCTCCCTTCCTTACTCCCTCCCTGCTTTCTCTCTTTCTTGAAAACAGAGTTAATTCCCAAGCTCCAAAAACCACCTGATGTGATGCTTGCATTTTGCTGTATTTCTTGGCTAAGTAATGTCTATGAATTGAACATCAGACTGTCTACATACAGGTATCCATGGTGGGGATAGGTGGCCAGTGGGGTAGCTTTCTGAGTGAGCATGTGATGCTGTTCCTATTTTATAGTGACATATCCCCCTGGCCATCTTAGAACATTTGGGGAATCACTGATTTGATAAGGTCTACCAACACTGGAGTGTCTTCTAGAAGATGAAGTTTCCACATGAGACAGAACCTGACTGAAAATTCAGGCCTGTCTGCTCTAGCCTGGTAAAGGGCATTGGTTCTCAGCAGAGCAAAAGTTGGAATGTTTAATTTGCTGCTCAGATTAATTAAAACAAACAAACAAACAAAAACCCTGAATGGGTAGAGCATTTGTGAGGTAAATTTTCTAGTAGCACAGTAGGTTAACTAGTGAATGTAGACTAGAGACTTCTCTCTAGCCCCACAAAAATGGATAATCGCTGAGCCTAAGTCTAAATGTCTTTTGGTTTCTTTCTTGAGAAAAAAAAATGTTAGGGATTTAAATATGCATTTAACTTCAAACTCTCCATAATTATAGCAAATTTCAAGTAAACGCCAAAGCAAGTTTTGTGTGGAACAGTCACTGAAGAAACTGATCTTTCAGCACCTCTGATAAATTACCTCAAAGAGAGAAGACTGTAAAAATAAGATTTCAATATTTTCCATCCAAATTTCAAAGGATAGCTTGCTTTTCTTTCCTCAGAAGAGGGTGTTTTTATTCAGTTACTATATTGGACAATAGTTGAGATCAGTGTAATTTCTCACGTGGCTCCAGGTGAAGGGGAAATAATTTACTTTCATTTATCCAAAAGCGTTGTAGTGTGAAGCAGGTATTCCCATAGTCTCACTCCTGAAAATGGGTATTCCATCCAATTGATATTCTGTTACATGGTTCTCAACTCTGGCCACACATTAAACACCCCTAGGAGCTTTTAAAAATACCACTATCAAAGTTCTACCCCAGGCAAATTGAAACCAAATTTCTGGGGCTCAGATCTGGGTACTATTGTGTTTAAAATATTCCAGGTGACAGGCACCTGGGTGGCTCAGTTGGTTAAGCTCCTGACTCTTGATTTCAGCTCAGGTCATGATCTCAGGATCCTGAGATGGAGCCCAGTGTCGGTCTCCACTCTGATGAGCCTGGAGTCGGCTTAAGATTCTCTTTCTCTCTCTGCTTCTGCCCCCCCTCCCGCTGATATACATGTGCACACACTCTCTCACTCTCAAAATAAATAAAATCTTTAAACAAACAAACAGACAAAAAAAGACAACAAAACTTCCCAAGTGATTCCAGTGCATAGTGAAGGCTGCAAACTATTAATCCAATGTGTCATCTGAAAGAAGTTAATCAAAAATGAACACCAAGGAGTTAAGGGAAAATGGTCAACAAAATTAGGAGGTCCTAGATTTAACTCCCAGTTGGTTCAAGAAGTCTTAGTAAGATATCCTTCACCAAACAGTATTTCTGAACTTCTACTGTGGCTCCAAATTTCTGATTTTCTTCAGAGACGGAGGGTACATTTCAGAAAATCAATTTTAACTTCAGAGGAGAGCTATTTCCCAGGTTCAAATCATGCTTAACTAGAACAGCACCAGGACTTAGAAGAAGATCTCATGAGCCTCACTAACTTGACCTTCAAACCAAAGTCAATTATAGTTACGGTTGCCTGGGCCATGCAAATCCCAATCACCAATATATTTCTGTACCAAATATACATGGAAATGATCCAAAGGAACAAAAAAGTAATATAACTGAATAGAAGAACTACTATTAGAAAGGACTGAACAAGTGTAAATACGAACCTCCAAACATAGAATTATGATAAACCTTAACATTTCACTGCCTCCAAACCTAAAAATATGACTGCAAATAGGCTAAACACAAAACAAAAACTACCAACCAACAAACTTCCACAAAAACAACAGAGGCCATCAAACCAAGAGGGGAGAGTCAGAGAAAGAGAAGGCTTTTAAAAATAGTCTCCAAGGCACACCTTGGTTTAGCCCCATGCAACATTTAACAGCCCAGTAAGAAGCACTTGGAGAGAGAAATGATTTCACAAAAAATCTGAACAAGTTCAACTGGAAATACACAGTTGGAAAGAGCATAATGAGAAAGTGTGGAGGAAGCTCAAAGAAGACCCAGAACCTCCGAAAAAGAAAACGCGGTTGACATTATAGTTTTGGTTTTCTTGCTGGGAGAAAAGTAGAAACATTTCAAACACCCAGAGGTAAGATCCCATGAATAAACAAGAATTTAGTTAAACCTAAGAAAAAAGAAAGAAGAGATTTCTGGTGTGGTAAGAAGTACAGAAACCTGCTGAACTATCTCCAGCCCACTCTAGACTCAACACAGGGGTCTAAAATCCAATTGCGATCCTCATTATCTTCTCATGCTTATAGAGGATTTGGAAAGACTTCTGGAAAAACCAGAATGGAATATGGTTAAAACTAGTCAGGCAGCTTCTCTCTGACAAATGCCAAGACTGTACGATTCTGCCCCCAATTCATAGGTGCTACTGGAAGTCTGAAGATATTCTGGCATCGATTAGCATATAGCTTCTGTGACGTGATTGCAGGATAGGATACCAAGTACAATTCAGTGTTTCTGATTAGGTTTTACCTCATCCCATCTGATTCCCACTCCACCACGATTTGCAATCTCCTTCTCTCCACCATGCAGAGAACACACACTGAGGGAAACTGCAGCCTTGAGATAAGTAGAAGTCAGAGAAGGGGAGGAAGTGAACATTTATAATGAATTTATACCAACAACATCAGTGCGAAGAATAAGTGTGGGCCAAACTCTTCTGTTAACAATGAGCTAGGTGAAAAATATTATAAGCTCTATTTTAGAAGAAAATGACTGGGTAATGCACATGTAAAATTATAATAGAAAACAATTCTAATTGATACCTCAGAGATAAAATTGTAAAACAACAGGAAGAGATGAGAACAGAGCTTGAAGAGTCGGGAAACAAATATAGGGCCAATGTCACAGTATTGTTAAATTAGTCAATGCATGCAGTGCAGAAAGGGAAAGAACATACAAGGGAGAAATGTTTTACTGAAAATTGGAAAAATTAATATATTCAGAATGAAGGCCAAAGATAAAACAAAGTAATTCAAGCAAATAAGGAAAAGCCTAGAGGTATGGAAGGTGGTGGTCAGAGATGATCAACCCAGGGATAACTGGTCTTCCTGAAGGAGCAAATCCATTAACAAAAAGTCAACGCTTTTCAGAAAGAGGAAAATTTTCCTGAAATTCTAGAAAAATTGAAAATGAAGATGAAAGCACATAACATTTTCTAGGGGAGAAATCTGATAATCATCAACAATGAAATATACCTTTGTTAATAATGGAAATTCGAGGAAGAAGAAATTTTGCAAAGTCGCTTACAATTGTAAAAAGATCAGGCTATCTTCAGACTTCTCCACTAATTCAAATACAGACCCCCTTAGAGCAGTTACTCTGAAATTCTGAAGGAAAGTAGGTGTGGTAGATATAATAACCATCCCTTCCCCCCCCCAAAGTTCTCTGTTCTAATCCTAGGAACATATAGATCTGTTACATTACATGACAACAAATCGAGCAGGGGATTTGCAGATGTGTTCAAATTAAGGATCTTGCGAGGAGATTATCCTGGGTATGCAGGTGGGTTTAATATTAACAGAGGCTGGGCTCCTGTCCTAAGAACTGTGGACCCTATCTCGAAGCTGAGAAAGGCAAGGAAATGGTATCTCCCACAGAGCCCGGAGGGACCCAGCCCTGTGGACACCTTGACTTTAGCTCAGTGAGATAGATTTTGGACTTAAGGACTCCAGAGCTCCAAGATAAATTTGTACTGTTTTTTAAACTAGTAAGTTTGTGATAATTTTTTAAAGCAGCAATAAGAAACAAATACAGATGGAAACAGTTTGGATGCATTGACTTTTTAAACTTTCTTTAATCAATAGGCATTGAATATACGAAGAAACCATGGCTTCAATCTGTTTTGTCAAATTGTAAAAGGATACCATGACAAATTAATAACTAGCAAATCCAGGGTCAAGCGGTAGCCAGCATTAAAAGTGAAAGGAATTTAAACAGTAATATTGTGTACATTAATAGTCTTTAATATAAATAACCTGAGGCAAAAGACACACACACACACACACACACACACACACACACACACACACACGCCCAAAACTATAAAAGGCACTCATGGGGGAAAATAAAACAAAAAATACTGAAAATATAAGAAGCAGTAAAAACAGAATCACAAACTAATATATGCACTGCATCTTATGTAAATTAATTTATTCATTGCTTAAAAAAACATGCATTATATCAAAAACGTTCAAGCTTTATATGTTTTTTTGAAAGCAATGCATTAAAACAGTCATTGAGAAAGCTTAAATGTAAATGAACGAAGACAAAACAAGACCAATGCTAAGATAGGAGTATCACCTCAATAGACAAAGAAAATGCACCTGAAAAAAATTAACACTCATTTATGATTACAAACAGAAACTCTTAGCAAAAAAAAAAAAAAGGAGGAGAAGGGCACTTTCTAAGTCTGATAAAAATCTACAAAAACCCCACAGAAAACATCAAACTTAATTGTGAAATACTAAATACTTGCCCTCTGGGATCTGGAAGGAGACAAAACTATTTGCTATCACCACTACTGTTCAAGACGGCCTGAAGAGCCGAAGTTTTGCAACAGCTGAAGAAGAAATAAAAGTCGCAGGGATGGGGAAGGAAGAAATAAAGCTTTCATGACTCACAGATGATACGACTAAGTATGTCAGAAAAACAAAAGAATCTGCATAACAATTATTAAAAATAATTTAGCAAGATAACAATTTGTCAACATACAAAATGATTGTATTTCTCTATATGAGAAATAACAAATGAGAAAAAAATTAGTTACAAAATATGTCATTTATATGACCAGCATAGTCTATCTGATGGGGAAGAATCTATAGAAATATCTTTAAGGCTCCTACAGAATACTACATGATATTATGAAAGAAATTTAAAAAAAATTAAATGGAGGGGTTATGGTGCTTTGGATTGGAATACTACCTATTAAAAATGTCAATTTTCTTCAAATTGACCTAAAAGTTGAAGGAAATTGTCCCCAAATCCCAGAAGCCTTTTTTTGAGGCAATTAAAAAAAAAACTGATTCTAAAATTTATATAGAAATGAAAAGCATTAAGAATAGGCAAGGCAAGATAAGAACATGACCAACGACGTACACTATTGTGTGTCTACCCATTTTACAGAGCCACTGTTATTAAGATAACATGGCAGTGGTACAGGGATATGAAATAGGTCAAATGAACAGAACAGAGAGGCCAGAAACAGACTCACACACTTGGTCCAACTGACTTATAACAAAGGTGTTAATGCAGTATAACAGAAAAATTATGATCTTTTCCAATAACAATTTTAAATGTAAAAATATAAACACAGAAAGTTCCAGAAGGTGGTCTGTGTTAACTTACTGGTAACCTTCAAATGGAAGTGGTCTTTTAAACCAAGACACAAAATACAAAAGCTATAAAGTCCAAGTTACATAAATTTGAAGTGTTATTAATTCCAAAGAGGAAAGTTCTAACTTGAGAGAGAGGAAAGCTGACAGACACTAATTATATGGCTGCACCAAATACTCAAAAGATGAGCCACAAAGAGAAAAGAAAGAAAATCAGGGCACCATTCCCACTTATGCTCAAATGGACACAACGTCTTACTAAGTAAAAAATGCAGATCTAAGTTCCCTAAGGATTCAATGATCTTGTCATAATTTGGAGGATAATAATCATGAAGTCGTTTGGCTATCATTCAATTATCCAAAACTTCAAATCCTGGATATTATTCTAGAATAATACAATAATTACAATATAATATGATGTAGTCTAATTATAATAGGGCCATTTAAGCATGTGAGTATATTTGCTATAAAAAATTTAGTAGATTGAGTCTGCCATTTCCAATTTTATTTATTTATTACATAGATCTTAAAATATTTTAGTTTTTCTATTAATTTATTTGAGACTTCCTTGCAGAATACTGCTTTCTCAAAACTGATAGGAATATCAGAATTTCTAGAAGGTTGACAACATGAAACATCCAAATATCTTTAAACATAATTAAGATGCTACTGTCTTATTAAATTGCCTACTTCTTACAATGTTTTTTTGTTTTGTTTTTGTTTATTCCTAGTGAGAGGAAAGACAAAGATCTCTGTATCCTACGGCCAAACAGAATACAGAAAAGATTTTTTACTAAGTATTCCAAATGACAAGGTTAAACTCACTCTGATGTCGCACATACAATATAAAATAGATCAATTTGGGGAGTAATCTAACTAGACTCTCAGTTACTTGTAAACTTCATTTTGGCTCCAACTTTATGCTTCAGTGTTCTAAGAGGTTGATTTTTATATATACAACTCAGACCTGACAACTGCATTTTTTTTTTAAACTTGCTCTCAGAGTTGAGTTGGACAAAAAAACGTAATCCGTTCTCTTCTCCCTTAACTGGGATAAGGGCTTGTGATTTGCAATTTCAGTACCCCCCACTTTTTTTTTTTTAAAGATTTTATTTATATATTTGACAGAGAGAGACACAGCAAGAGAGAGAACACATGCGGGGGGAGTGGGAGAGGGAGAAGCAGGCCTCCCGTCGAGCAGGGAGCCCGAAGCGGGGCTCGATCCCAGGACCCTGGGATCATGAGCTGAGCTGAAGGCAGACGCTTAATGACTGAGCCACCCAGGCACCCTTAGCCCTGCCTTTTAATGGTAACACAAGCCTTGATGAACCATATGTAGACACACGTCATTTGGGGAGAGCAGATCAATATTCCTATTTCAACATTACAAATTTTTACAAAGGCATTGAACAAAACATGTTTTTTATAAGCATCCTATATAAAATATTCTTCTTGATGCATATTTAGCATAACACTTCACATAGAAACTTTAGTTTCCAATGTTTTGAGAACTTCTTTTGGGAGAGTGGTTTACCAAAGTTTTACCTGCCTAATTATACCACTTGCTACTGCTTACCTCTATTTATTTCTATTTCTATTTATGTTCCCCGAGGACATGAAAAACGCCTTTTTAGTCTTTTTTTTTTTTTTTGCCAGTGCCCAGAAGGGTGTTCTTGTAGTATGGAAATAGTATTTTTAGATGCAGGTATTAATAGAGTTGCACAAATATTCAGGGAATCAGATCCCCTCTGCAAAGGTCAGGTCAGCATTTGATATAGTCACAGCTTTTTCCTTGATCATAGCTGGTCTCAGTAGGTGGCCCTGTCTCTCTGCTCATTGCTGTTGCCTAAATAGCCTCTTCCAGGCAGGAAGTGTCTGCTAAAAGCTGTAATCACTGACACTGAACATAGATCACTCACTCACCCTCTGATAAAGTCAAATCAAATTGGTACCCGGATGCAGCTTACCACGATTATAGGTCAAATTCTGAGCTCTGTGCCTAAGAAGCAAAATCTAAGATAAGCTGCACGTGCAAGAATTTTTTTAGGTGGTTTGATTGAGGTTGAGATGTAAAAGGTCAGTTCTAGTTTGGAAAGGGCTTTCTAACATGCAAAATCATTCCCTCGCTTTCAGTCTTAAGGACCATGTGGTCAAGCTCATTAGATGGACAAAGTTGGGGAGCACTCTTGTCAGTATTATGACCTGAAAGGTCAAAATCCAACTTCTGATAATTAAAGAAAAGATTGTGTAAAATAACAACATTAAACTAATTTCTCAATAGAACATATTTTTAAGTATTTTGAAGAGATCATATCTGGATTGGAGAATCTAGAGACCAGGCTTCCCAGTTCAACCTCATTTGATATCCCCACCTTCTAACTTAATGGCAGAGAAACTGATGCATTAAATCCAAGAGAAGATCAGCACATAGCTATGCCCAGGAGCTCTTGTAGATACATGACTGATATGCCCAATGCTTTAAAAAAGAATATCAATAATTCTTCATTGTCATGATTATAAATACTGTATTTTCTATGTAGAAAATGTTTTGTTTCTTTCCCTTTTTTTTCCTTCTCTATGATTCTCTATACTTTCCTAATATCCAATTCCTACACCTTTTGCCCCCAAAGGCATTTTCCTGGGCTTTTTTTTTTTTCTTTCCTATATTTCCTAATTCCTGAATTAATCGCCAATAGTTCTTTTAAAATTTTTTACAATCTGCGGCTCAACATCAATACTAAGTTAGTATACATGTGTATTATTAGATCATTAGTTGCCTAGATATTCTGAAGATGAAACTTTTAAAAACACACATTTGAATTATCCTGGGTATAAGTGTGGAACCAGCAGAAGCCAGACAAACACAGGACCCTTGAGCACTTACTTTCTCAAATTGCCCCCAACAATGTGATTGGGACATTTGGTTGGATGTATTCTCATCATTGTAAAATTCGGGCTCTCCAAGGAAATAAAACAAAACCAAACCACTGTTTTTACCTGTTGTTTTACTGCCGACCCTACTTTTTCTAAACTACTTTGAATTATGAAGTTCTGCATGATGCCCTGTGTCACTAGGCTAAGCCAAGCAAGGAGAGCTGGAAGTACAAGAGGTTTTTAAGGCACAAAAACTAATATTAAAGGGTGCCTGGGTGGCTCAGTTGGTTAAGCGACTGCTTTTGGCTCAGGTCATGATCCTGGAGTCCCGGGATCGAGTCCCGCATCGGGCTCCCTGCTGAGCAGGGAGTCTGCTTCTCCCTCTGACCCTCCCCCCCTCATACTCTCTCTATCTCATTCTCTCTCTTAAATAAATAAAATATTTTTAAAAAAACCCTAATATTAAAATTCAGTGCATTTCAATTATTCTGTCTTCAAGTGTAGAAGAGGCCATTTTTTTTCTTCTTTCTTCCCCTCGTGTGGGTCTCAGAATCTAAACAAACACAAAATTCTTAAGGAACTAGATTTGAAATGTGGGAGAAAAAAAACAGAGTTTATAAACCCACGCCTTACCACTCAATAACTACTTTTCTTAAGTTTCTAACACTTAAAATGTTGAGATTTCTTTGAGTTAGTCACAAATGAACTGTCAAGAAATAGCTACTCGGAGAAAACATTCTTCATTTCCTCAAATAACTATTTTTTTTTCCAAACTCTAATTTCCCCACATAAGTGCTCAATTTTTATTCTAAGAATCTGTATACAAGTGCTTGGAAGATTCTCAACTCAAACACTTCACATTATTTAAGGGAGAGTACATTTATAAATAGGGAAACTGAGGCACTGGTGGTTAAAAAGAAATATAAAATCCTGTTGAATTGAAAATGTAAGAGTGAAGTTATTTAGTCCTTAACATATTACTTAGACGTTCACAAAAAGAGCTCTAAATATAGAGAAGTAATTTTAAAATTCAGTAAATGAAGATTAGAAGATAAAAGGAAATCAGACAGCTTTATTAATGAATTAGTAGAATCTATCTCTGCTACATACACTCAAAATTTTATTTATTTATTTTTAAAGATTTCTTTATTTTAGAGAGCACAAGCAGGGGGGCTGCAGAGGGAGAGGGAGAAGCAGACTCCCCACTGAGCAGGCAGCCTGATACCTGGCTCAATCCCAGGACCCCAGGATCATGACCGGAGCTGAAATCAAGAGTCAGCAGCTTAACGCTTAACTGAGGTTCCTTAACCGAGGTACCCTGCACACACTGATAATTTTAAATGAGGGATGATATAGGTTGAAATGAAATCAATTTAACTTTTTAGTGTACTTTAATGTATTCAAGCTATAGTAAAAACGCTTTACTTGGTAAAGGGCTTCATTTTTTTTTTTAAACCCAAGGACACACTGAAAACACTGTAAAATAAAAAGAGAAAGAAAGAGCTGAACTGATAACAACAATAGATAGAACCTCTTTACCAGTTCAGGAAAACTGTGGGAAGCCTACGTCATCTGGATGTAAAAGGATTTGTGGTCATTACGCTGGGAAAGTCATAGGTGCTTCCCAGCTGTGTACAAAGCTACTAAAGAAGTCATTTCTTAGAGAGCTGAGCATAGGTCCAATGCTGTTCATAATTACAGACCTGCTCAACCTACTGCAAGAAAAAAAAATCACTAATTTTCAGTAATACAGGCAGAAATTTGGCACAAATTCTATAATGGAAACAACAGTTTCGTGGAACCGTGGGATCAAAGGTAATTATATATATATCAATATGGTATAATAATGAATAGGTGGGCATTCCAAGAATTGGGTCTACCTATTCATAGCATAATGTGCTTTCACTTCCAGCTTCACCTTGTGCTGGAAATTAAGAATGTACACACTTGCCCTGAGCAACTGTGTTTCAGTGTAGTCGGGCATAAAAAGAACACTACAAAAGGAGCAGATAAATGCCAATTGCATTGACCTGTCTCTTCCATCAGAGAGGTACTGATAACATTCATTGTAATAACTAGCTCTCTAGAAAAAGGAGAAACAAAAAGAAAAAATAAAAGATGTGTGGTCTTTGCCATGTTCCATGAGGTAAGCCCTCCCACCACCGCTGATTTCAAGCTATAAACATGACATCTTTGAGTGGGGAGTTGAGAAAGGGTGTGCATCATCCGCTTTTATGAGTTAGTATGAGCCGGATCCAACACACCACTGAAACACATTCCCCCAAACTTCGTACGAGTGGCAGTCCAAATCATTACACTCAGGGCTTCTCATACAACTTAAGAACATTTGAAGAACATTTCTGAAGATTTCTGATCCCTAATTCTTGGTCTCTATATCCAGAATATAGAACACATTTTAACCGACTGTAGACTTATAAATACAGATATCTATGATCAACACAGGTCTCTATCTTCTCAAGGGAAATGTTCTATCAGACGCAAGGATACAAATTCTTGCTAGGTCCTTAGAGCTATTGATTTATGAAGCATGCCTTTTATCTCAACTTTACCACAAATCTTGTGAAATCCAAATGCCACACTCTAAACATCTGCCTCGAGGGCTCACATTTAAGGCTACTCTGTTCTGGGATAACTTATGTTTTAATGATATCTTTACATCTACATAGAAGAGAAAAGGATTAATTCTGATCACCATAGGAACACTTTTCAGTCTGGGTAAGGACATGAATGAATCTGGAGGCAATCAAAGAACAAAGGATTCTCTGCTAAGCATGATGAGATGTCAAATTTAGATATATATATAGTAGCACTAGAAAAGCCATCTCAGGGTAAATAATTTTATTTTTCATATGTATGATTGTAATATTGACTCCCTATTGGATAAATCTGCCAGACATCTTATATTTCACGCTCACTCATTCTTTCTTAAACTCATCACGCTCATGGCTTCCATTGCCGTGGACGGAACTGTCATAGTTTTCTTTGTACCTTGGTTACAATTTTATTTTATGTTTTTTGAGAGAGAAAAAGAGTGCCAGTGGGGTGGGAGGGTCAGAGGGAGAGGGAGAGAGAGAATCTAAAGCAGGCTCCACGATCAGCATGGAGCCCGAAGTGGGGCTCGATCTCATGACCCTGAGATCATGACCTGAGCTGAAATCAAGATCGGATGCTTAACCAACGGAACCACCCAGGTGCCCTGGTTATCATGTCTTCTGTATCTCCTCACTGGGCTCCTTATCCTACCCTGGTCTGTGAAAAGCCAATGATTTCCAGGGATCCGTCCTTGGTCCACTAATCTCTTAGTGAATCTTACTGGTTATTTTTATCTACTATTATAGTTTTGCCTTTATGTAGATGACCCTCAAACCTCTGTCTTCAACCCAGAAACTTCTCCAGGCTTAGATTTGTCTACCTAAATTTTAATTGAACACCCCCTGCTGAATATTCTACAAGCTCTTCCAAGTCTGCAAGACCTTAAGTGTTCCCTGTCTTACTACTACAATGCATGTTTACCTTTGGTGTTTTCTACCTTCATTGTACTATGATTCACTCTGTTACTTAGCTTAGAAGCCTGAAAATGTATCCTTCAGAGAGCTGCTAGTGTGAGCTAACAAGAACACAAATGTTTCCATACCATTCCCCTGCATGGAATAATCCATAGTTGCCATTAAAATAGTATTTTTCTCTTATAATATAGTAAAATTATTTATAAAAATAATCCATAACTTGGGGCACCTGAGTGGCTCAGTTGGTTAAGCATCTGCCTTCAGCTTGGGTCATGATCCCAGGGTCCTGGGATGGAGCCCTGCGGCGCCCGCTTCTCCTTCTCCCTGGGCTGCTACCCATGCTTGTGCTCTCTCTCTGTGTCAAATAAATAAAATCTTTAAAAAATTAAATCATAACTCAAAACCCTAAACACAGTACTCAAAATATGTTAAGGAAATAAAAACAGTTATGGTTGGCACCCTCTCCTGGAGCTTGGGGGGAAAAATAGAGGTTGTAGGATAAAGCCCTAGCCACATGTCTTCTCCCTTACTCCATTGCCAGTTGTGAGGTAGTCTGAGGAACTCATTTGGGTCAGCAGAGGAGCTGTTGAAAGCCAGTGAACTACAGAATAAAGTTCATTTCTTGGCAGGGCACACAAAACCCTTCAGGACGTGCTGCTCCTCTCCACCTTACCCCTCACATCCCAGCCATATGAAACTGAGGGCAGTTTCTCCAGACACCACACTGTTTCTCATTTCCTGCCTTCGCTTATGCTACCCCCTCATAAAGGACACCCCTTGAGCCTTTCCACTCATATCATGTGGCCATTTACTAAGCAGCTTTAAGATTTAAATCAGATGACATTTCATTCATTTATTGATCCAGTCAAACATCAGTGTTTGAACAAAATATTTGCTCTCGTGAAGCTCATAATTTTGTGGTGGGGAGACAGACGATAAGCAAACAAATATGCAAACCCCAGTGAATGAACTGCTTGAATCACCTATTAGCGCCATGTTGGCCATGTACTAGACACTCAAAAAAAAAAAAAAAAACCATGAGTGAGCATCTTAGAATTGTCATGCATAGTACTAAATGCTTTCATATGTCTGCTCCTTTTATTTCTCAAAATTATGTTAGGAAAATCAGTGTTATTCTGCCAACTTTGGTAGATGGGGAAACAAGGGCTCAGAGAGATTTACAAATTTACCTATGGTCATATAGCTGGAGTTGTCAGAATCTAAATAGAAATCCAGAAATATCTAATTTCGGAAACCAACCCTGTTCATGATAACATTGGCTTTCAGATGCTATAAAAAAAATAAATAAATAAAGGCTCCATCCCTAACTGAAGTCAATTCACATGTTCAGATCTCTCAGTCCTGGATGGATTTCTCTAAATTTTAGGAAGCTTAGAGGAAGCTTTACACTGTGGCACATTGGAATTCAAAAGGATTTCATCATGAGCAGTGAATCTGCAAAAATACACTGTTGGAGCCCCACTGATTTTAGCAAGAAGAGGGAGAGTCTCCTACAGCATCTGTTGGAATGAAATGGCTTTGAGGAGGTAGAGGAAACGCATAAATGCACAGGACACCTGGTATTCAAGGCATTCTTTGCTATCTAAGCACCAAATTAAAGCTTCAGTTATTCATTCTGAAAATGCTTATAGCTTTGCTGTAAGATCCTCCAATAATGCACGTGGGCTCCAAACATAATCACTAGCAAGTGATTTAGTAGTAATAGATGGTATAAGAATTTAGGGAGAATAAATAAACATGTTAAAAATAAGGCACTTGAGCACCTGGATGGCAGGTTACTGCTGCCCAGATGTGGAAAAACACTCTGTTCAGTGTGACAGACAGATAAAGACTTTCCCTATAGAGTCTGAGTAAATGCTCTTTCTGAACCTGCCAACATGAATTCCCAAGAGAAAACAAAACCAGAAAAGCTCAAGATCAGAGTTGATTCCAAATTATCCCTGTTTTGTTTATTGTTTAAATGGGAAGACTATCCGGGAATTTAGTGTAATCTGACAGGTATGATTTGCCATCAATGGAGAACTATCCCCTTAAGATTACTTCTTAATTGTTTCGTTAAAATTTAATAACATAAAAAACTGCTTCCTTGTAGGACAACACAGGAAAAATCATTTGTTGTTTTGTTTCATATATATATATATATATATATACGTGTATATATATATATGAAAATGTTTCCAGGCCACTGTGTGAAAAAGTCATTTTGAAAAAAAGATAAGATTTTTATTGTTACTATCTCAAAATATTGTAACATGTTTAAATATTTGTACTTATTTTATTTTTAGATCAGAGACTGCTGCTTTACCAGTTTGACTTGATTTTCTAAATTCTAAGAGCAAGTAACAATAAAAAGAACTTTAAAAGTTAGCTCAGGGCGCCTGGGTGGCTCAGTTGGTTAAGCGACTGCCTTCGGCTCAGGTCATGATCCTGGAGTCCTGGGATCGAGTCCCGCATCGGACTTCCTGCTCAGCAGGGAGTCTGCTTCTCCCTCTGACCCTCTTCCCTCTCGTGCTTTCTATCTCTCATTCTCTCTCTCTCTCAAATAAATAAATAAAATCTTTAAAAAAAATAAAAAAATAAAAGTTAGCTCAGCTACCATATATACTTATAATATGCATTTTGAAATTTCTTTTTTATGCACAATTTGACCAAACAATATATGTAATTCTATACCATAATTTCTTCACATAACATTAAATTACAAGCATCTTTCTACCACATTTACCATACGCCTCATATACCACCGAAAAGATAATCTATAGTTTTTTTTTTAAGATTTTATTTATTTGTCAGAGAGAGAGAGCACAGCAGGAGGGAGAGGCAGGGAGTGGGAGAAGCAGGCCCCCTGCAGAGCAGGGAGCCCGATGCCATGCGGGGCTTGATCCCAGATCCCCAGGGTCATGACCTGATCTGAAGGCAGATACTTAACCAACTGAGCCATCCAGGCACCCCAAGATAATCTATAGTTTACTTAATCTTGTTTTGGGACATTTAGATAATTTTTAGTTTTTTTCTGTACTATTATTACCATCTTTCCTAATCTTTGAGACATTTTTATATATTTACAAGTTTTCTCAATGATTCTAAAAATAAATTTACAGAGGGGCGCTTGGGTGGCTCAGTTAGTTAAAGCATCTGATTTCAGCTCTTTGGTTCAGGTCATGATCTCAGGGACCAGGGTTCAAGCTTCTCATCAGGGTCCTTGCTCAGTGGGAGTCTGCTTGTCCTCTGCCCCTTCCACTACTCATGCTCTCTCTCTCCCAAATAAATAAAAATTTTCAAATAAAATAAAATAAGCTTATTCTATTATAAGACTCTACTAGTCAACTTATTCTATTATTTGTCCCCATATTTTACCATGTATGGACACCTAAAGTCTTTGTTTACTTTGAATCATTAAACATATAACAATTATTTTTAAAACAATGGCATTTGTCAAATCTACTACCTGTCTTCACACCAATTCTGCAAGGCAAATATTGTTCTCATTTTACAGAGGAACTATTTAAAGTGTTTAAGTGATCTTTTCATGGCTTATTACAAAGGGTACCTACAAGGTGGCATGGGTGACAGGTATCAAAGAAGAGTAACAGTTCGGGTTTGTGGGCAGGAGACTGAATTCTAACTTGGATACATCAGATTTATGTTGCTTACAGGATACTCGGAAGCAGTTATATAATAGGAAGGTGCACACAGAAGTGGAACTTTGAAGAGAGTATTTTCTGAAGATACAATTTGGAAGTCCTCAGTTGATGGCAAAAGGGGGCAAGTGGAGAATCTTGGATTTGCAGATACATTTGCCAAGAAAAAAGCAAAGTGAAGAAAAAAAGGAGGAGAAAGTAAAAGAATAGTGGGTGATGTTTTAGAAATCAAGGAAGGAGATAATTTCAAGGTAGGACATGGATCACTTAGCAATAAAGATGCCTCTGGTGATCTTGGCTAAGAGAAGTTTCACTGGTGTTCTGGGGTGCAAGAGGGGTTTTCATGGGTTGACAAGCTGCTGTCCTAATTAACAGGAAGAATTTAGAGGACAAATGTGCAAAATGGGAAGGACATTTTGCTACTTTCCTAGAAACAATGTGGCAAAGCTCCTGCAGAGGTGGGTAGAAGGACCACATACCTTGCCATGGAGACTCTCAAAGGAGCCCTCGGAGTATGTACAGCCCTGTATTCAGCTCTGTTGTAGGAGAACTAGGCACAGGAACCTTCCTTCCTGTAGAGTGGATATGTCATGTCAATCAGGAAGGGCAACAGATAGGATGTCTCCATTAGCCTACTCGCCAATGACTAAACCCAATGCCAAGTGCTCTTATACCATCTACCCCATCCAAGCCATTATTTTTTTTTTTTGGCTGGGTACAGTATACTTTATTGATGGTACATGACAAGGTAGGGCTCCCCAAGCCCCTCCCCTTCTTCAGGGGGTCTGGGATGGAAACGGTGGAGGTCGGGAGATTCTCAGTGTTTTGCGGGATAAGTTGGGGCAGGGACTCCCCAGCAGCTGAGGGCCTCTCTCTTCCTCTTGCTCTCGCTGGGGCTGGTGGTCCAGGGGGCTCTTACTCCTTGGAGGCCATGTGGACCATAAGGTCCACCACCCGGTTGCTGTAGCCAAATTCATTGTCATACCAGGAAATGAGCTTGACATTTTCTATTGGTGGAAATACTAACAGCCAACTTAGGGGCTGCCTATGATGCTAGATATCCTATCTAGCATCCAACTGATGCTAGTCGTTGAGAGCAATGCCAGCCCCGGCATCGAAGGTGGAGGAGTGGGTGTCACTGTTGAAGTCGCAGGAGACGAACTGGTCCTCAGTGTACCCCAGGATGCCCTTGAGGGGGCCCTCTGACGCCTGCTTCACCACCTTCTTGATGTCGTCATATTTGGCAGCTTTCTCCAGGCGGCAGGTCAGATCCACGACAGACACGTTGGGGGTGGGGACACGGAAGGCCATGCCAGTGAGCTTCCCGTTCAGCTCAGGGATGACCTTGCCCACAGCCTTGGCAGCACCAGTGGAAGCAGGGATGATGTTCTGGGCAGCCCGTCGGCCGTCACGCCACAGCTTCCCAGAGGGACCGTCCACGGTCTTCTGGGTGGCAGTGATGGCATGGACGGTGGTCATGAGTCCCTCCACGATGCCGAAGTTGTCATGGATGACCTTGGCCAGAGGAGCCAAGCAGTTGGTGGTGCAGGAGGCGTTGCTGACAATCTTGAGGGAGTTGTCATACTTCTCGTGGCTCACACCCATCACGAACATGGGGGCGTCGGCAGAGGGAGCAGAGATGATGACCCTCTTGGCCCCGCCCTTCAAGTGGGCCCCAGCCTTCTCCATGGTGGTGAAGACCCCAGTGGACTCCACAACATACTCAGCACCAGCATCACCCCACTTGATGTTGGCGGGATCTCGCTCCTGGAAGATGGAGATGGACTTTCCATTGATGACAAGCTTCCCGTTCTCAGCCTTGACTGTACCGTGGAATTTGCCATGGGTGGAATCATACTGGAACATGTAGACCATGTAGTTGAGGTCAATGAAGGGATCATTGATGGCGACAATATCCACTTTGCCAGAGTTAAAAGCAGCCCTGGTGACCGGGCGCCCAATACGGCCAAATCCGTTCACTCCGACCTTCACCATCGTGTCTCAGGGACGCGGCTGGCACTGCACCAGAATTCGCGGCTGTCTGTCGAACGGGGAGGAGCAGAGAGCCCCATCCAAGCCATTATTAACTATTAAAACATACTCAACTATGAAATCTGAAACATACTCAACATGCTAAAATAAGAACTATTAAGAAATATAAGAAACAAAACAATTACTTATGACCATGACTGATGCTCTAGCCCATGGGCATGCCATTTCTGTTTGCCAGGAGCCAGGAGAAAATGGTAGGATTTTGGTTTTGAGCAGTTTACAACTGGTTAAGTTATATCATTCCTATATCTCTTTTTTATAAAAATCCAAAAATTGCAGAGTATTAAGGAAAGTTCTGCATACACTAAACCCCCCCAATCACATGACCTTTCAACAGCTCAACCCTTATGTTCACCCCCAGCTGCATTGCCACATAAGGCGTTCAGAGGAAAAGTGCAATTGTGATTTCTTGATGCCCAGGGATAATTACTACTACTATTCAAATCTGAAGGAGATAATTCTTTGTTCTGACTTTCTTTTGTTGAGCAAAAAAGAACTATTTATATCTCAACTTTCCTTATGTTTTATATTCAAAGCGTTATCAGAACTACCAAGATCACATGAAGCCTGTGGCATTTTCTTATACGCGACATTCAATACTGCACTGAGTAAAAACACTTCTAATTCCATGAAATGAACAAATTTAATACCAAGTACAAAGACATGTGTTTGCCATAATAAACCTCTCCTCTTTCCCAAGACATTCCAGAATGTTGGACTACTAGATGTCATCTACAACTCCGGAGTCTTGAAGAGGCTGCATTAAGGATATGCTGCAGGTGGAGCTTGCTGAATCCCTCCCTTGGATGACAGGTGTTCCTTAGCCTACTCACTGTCGTATTCATCCAGGCGTTCATTTGAGAAAAAAATAATTGAACACCAGCTTTGCACACTGTTTTTTTAAGACGTTGAACATTCAGAAGAGTGAAAATAATTCCTGCCATGAAGTCAATCACAGTCCAGTGGGAGAAGGTGATCACTACAGCTTGAGAATGCCATAGTTTGGACAGAAAGTGCTTTTGCTACCCAGGATGCAGGTGATAGGTGCATGGGAGTGTTCCAGAGCGCTCCCCCAGAGGCCTGATGGGGGGGGTGGGCAACTTGGGCTGGAGTTTGCTGCAGATCATGTCTTCAAGATATTTCTCTTTTTAAAGATTTTATTTACTTTTCACTACATCTGTCTTTGGGGTAAATACCCAGTAGTGCAATTGCTGGGTCATAGGGTAGCTCTATTTTTAATTTTCTGAGGCATCTCTACACTGTTTTCCAAAGTGGCTGTACCAACTTGCATTCCCACCAACAGTGTAAGAGGGTTCCCCTTTCTCCACAACCCCTCCAACATTTGTTGTTTCTTGCCTTGTCAATTTCTGCCATTCTAACTGGTGTAAGGTGGTATCTCAATGTGGTTCTGATTTGGATTTCCCTGATGGCTAATGATGATGAAGATTTTTTCATGTGTCTGTTAGCCATTTGTGTGTCTTCTTCAGAGGAGTGTCTGTTCATGTCTTCTGCCCATTTTTTGACTTGATTATTTGTTTTTTGGGTGTTGAGTTTGAGAAGTTCTTTATAGATCTTGGATACCAGCCCTTTATCTGTAGTGTCATTTGCAAAAATCTTCTCCCATTCTGTGGGTTGCCTCTTTGTTTTGTTGACTGTTTCCTGTGCTGTACAGAAGCTTTTTATCTTGATGAAGTCCCAAAAGTTCATTTTTGCTTTTGTTTTACTAGCCTTTGGAGATGTATCTTGAAAGAAGTTGCTGTGGCTGATGTCAAAGAGGTTACTGCCTATGTTCTCCTCTAGGATTTTGATGGATTCCTGACTCACATTGAGGTCTTTCATTCATTTTGAGTTTATCTTGGTGTGTGGTGTTAGAGAATGGTCGAGTTTCATTCTTCTGCATGTGGCTGTCCAATTTTCCCAGCACCATTTATTGAAGAGACTGTCTTTTATCCATTGCATATTTTGTCCTGCTTTGTCAAAGACTATTTGACCAGAGTTGAGGGTCCATATCTGGGCTATCTATTCTGTTGCATTGGTCTATATGTCTGTTTTTGCCAAACTGTGGAAAGAGCCAAGATACCCTTCAACAGATAAGTGGATAAAGAAGATGTGGTCCATAAATACAATGGAATATTACTCAGCCATCAGAAAGGATGAATACCCAACTTTTACATCAACATGGATGGGACTGGAGGAGATTATGCTAAGTGATATAAGTCAAGCAGAGAAAGTCAATTATCATATGGTTTCACTTATTTGTGGAACATAAGCAATAGCACGGAGGGCATTAGGAGAAGGAAGGGAAAAATGAAGGGGGGGGGAATCGGAGGGAGAGATGAACCATGAGAGACTATGGACTCTGAGAAACAAGCTGAGGGTTCTAGAGGGAAGGGGTGTGGGGGGATGGGTTAGCCTGGTGATGGGTATTAAAGAGGGCACGTTCTGCATGGAGCACTGGGTGTTATATGCAAACAATGAATCATGGATCACCACATCAAAAACTAATGATGTCATGTATGGTGACTAACATAACATAATAAAATAAAATAAAAGAAAGGAACATAAACCTGAAAAAAAAAGATTTTATTTACTTATTTGAGAGAGAAAGATGCAGAGAGAGTATGCATGAGTGGAGGGAGGGGCAGAGGGAGAGGGAGAAGCAGACTCCCTGCTGAGTGCAGAGCCCAACATGGGGCTTGATCCCAGGACACAAGATCATGACCTGAGCCGAAGTCAGATGCTTAAATGACTGAGCCACCCAGGTGTCCCAAGATATTTCTGATTATCAACTTATTACATATAACTTTCTGCCATCAAGACACAAGTCTGGTCACAAGGAAAAAATAAAGAGGGGTGTCTGGGTGGCTCAGTTGGCTAAGCACTGGACTCGTGATTTTGGCTCAGGTCATAATCTCATGGGTCATGGGGTCAAGCTCACGTAGGGCTTCATGCTCAGGGGGAGTCTGCTTGAGTGTCTCTCTCCCTCTCTATCTGTCCTTCCCACTCATGGTATCTCTCTTTCCCTCTCTCTAAAATAAATAAATATTTAAACAAATAATAAAAAAATTAAAAGGGAACATTTCCCCTCAAAGGTATAAAAGACATTAATCAATACCCCACACAGACTGATGAGAAATAAACTCTATATCTAGACCTACACCTCTAAGTACAAAATCAATGATGATATAAAATAAATTGGTACCGAAAAATGTTACTATAAATGTTACGAATGTAAATTTTTTCTTTTACCAGAGGATGAACTCTCAACATAAATTTTCAAGTGAACATACAAATGCCTAGTTCTAAAAAAAATTGACAATATTGAAATGTAAGTGTTAAATATTAAAATAATTTTTTTAACATAGACTCTGAAGGGTAGCAGCCATATGATAATTTGTTTTTGTTTCTCCAGTGCATGTATTGTGTCTGCTACACAGTTGGTCAGGCTGTAAGCTGATCTGATTAATGTTTGCTGAAGGTTGAGAAATTGCTGGAAAGTCTCAGGCAACTGA
Organism: Callorhinus ursinus; assembly: GCF_003265705.2. Classification (NCBI taxonomy): domain Eukaryota; kingdom Metazoa; phylum Chordata; class Mammalia; order Carnivora; family Otariidae; genus Callorhinus; species Callorhinus ursinus. The sequence continues at coordinate 6,155,433 of NW_027397092.1, read as the reverse complement.
CTCTCCAGGATTTTGTGTATCTAATAAAATTTCAGGTTATTATATATTTCCCTTAATTGCATGATGAAAGAATACAGTGCTTTTTGGTACAAGAGTTGTTGAATCTATGCGTTAGTTACATGACAATATTTCAAAAGCATAATATTGGCCATTTTAATTTCCTGATTCTTTGTTTTCATTTCACAGCGATGTGAAATAGAGCACAGTAACATCATGATTGTGGAGAAATGACCTAGACGTCAAGACAAATTCTCCAAAAGGGAGATATTTGGCATGAGTACAAGGGACTTATTTAACAAACCAGTCAGAAAAATTGCAACTAAATGCCCATTATATGATATTGGACAAGCCTAGGGAATCAAGCGATGTTTTCAAAGAGGCTGCTGATAAAAATCACCCTCTTTAGCAAAATGAAATTATTCGATCCTTTTTACATACTTTGAAAAGTTGAAAACACTACACTGGGGTTTTGATTTCTACCACAATTAATGCAACATGGTTTAATTCACTCTTTTTTTTTTTTCAAGATTTTTCCATCTGTTGGTGCCATAAACCCTTGAGTGAACTTGGGGATTTTTGTATCATCTTGTTTCACAGACAATATGGCAAAGATAACAGTTAACTCCATTTATTTCTCTCTGCTAAGACTCTTGGCTGTAATCATCTGTTTACTCCTGGAAAACGGGGAGGAAATTATACACCACTTCAATCACACAGTTCTTTTTTCCCCTTTCCTCAAGCTTATAATGTGCATCTAATAAAATGTGCTGACATGTGAAATCCTAAACAAATATTCAATGAAGAATTATAGGTGCAAGCGTATCATCCTAGAGGAAATGGATGACAGAATGATATAATACACAGTCCTTTTCCTACTTGTTAAAATCTGGTTGGCCAGACATCCAAGTAACAATTCAAACAATAAATGATAATGTTCCCTAGCCACAGACTCTGATCTCCTGGCTCCAACGCCAATGCCAATGAATGGCCTATCTTATCAAGTCCTAAATCATAACATCGGGTGCCACAAAGTGGGCTTTGTCTCCTTAACCCAAGTATATGACGTATTTGAAACCCTGTAGATTCTACCATGTTAATCTATCTTTTATATCTGACTCCCTCCTTCCACTGACATCCTTGATTTCATCTCTTACATTACCAGCAGATGGATTTTTTTCCCCCAAATTAAAGCAGGATCCCATTATCTCCTGCCAATAATGGTGCTTGCCTATAGAATAAAATCCTAGCTCTTCCCACTGGTACCAAGAGCCCTCCACGGTCTCGTGTTACTTGCTGCTTTTGCTTCTCTCTCATGGTACTTCCCACCTAACCCCCCCTTTCAGCCACATCAAAATTCTGGAAGTTTCTGAACATTATGGGATGTTTTAATCATTCTGCTCTAATCGAGCAAACATTTGAATGGCATTAACCCCTCCTTCTCATTCATTCCTTTTTAAAAATTCTTATTCAACAAATATTTACTGAAGACCTAGTATGTGCCAGATTCTGGGCTAAGTCTTTGAAACCAAAAAACTGAATCACTTAAATGTGCAACATTCTAGGAGCTCAGGATCCTAAAGACAAGAGTGACATTGATCAGATAGTCATGACCTTAGCAGGACCTCAACTCCTGCCCTTCTTTGTACCACACTTTTATGTATTTCCCAATTATTTTACATGCAAAAAATTTAAAAACCAATGAGTTAATATAATCAATTTAAGATCTCAAGGATGAAATAAAATTAATAGCCTGAAATAACTCCACTTTCAAAGACAGATTTTGAACACTTACAAATGATAACTTAATAAAAAAACAAAGTGCTAGACAAGTAAATGTAGAATTTACCCTTGATAATGTGTGGGTGAAGGGCAGTTGAAAATTCACACAAAACTGTGACTCTGCAAAAACTTAAATAATAATAGCCTACTGCTGAGCAGAAATCCTACTGATAACATAAACATTCAATTAACACATATTTTGTTTCTTTTATGTATTCTACACTGTATTCTTACAATAAAATAAACTAGAGAAAAGGAAAGGTTATGAAAAAATCATAAGGAAGAGATAAGAGAAAATACATTTGTAGTACTGCATTGTACTTACCAAAAAAAGAAAAAAAAGCATGTTGAGGTGGATCTGTGCAGTTTAAACCCATGGTGATCAAGAGTAAACTATGGGGCAAATTAAAGAATCACATAACCTGGAATATCATGGAAATCAAAATCACAGAGAAATTTACTAATGTGGAGTAACTACTTGATTAATTTATAGAGGATGAGTTTCAAGCTATGTTAAAACCAGGAATCTTATTATTTTACTGGCACAAACATTAATATAAAATGACTTGTATTGACAAACAAGTGCTATCCCATTTACTTTATTTAATATATAAAATGTTTTCCATCAGCACATTATATGCTAGTTAAGCTGTTAAAGTTATTAAAATGTTTCCTTTTGTGATTAACCTCTTGAAAACTTGTTTGTATAATTAATTTACTAAGGAAAACTATTTCACATAGAGAATACAAGGGTTTATTCCATCCACTCCTTTCTGGAATTACTAATCAGAGACAGAGAAATTAATCCAATGTTATATTTCATAAAAGGGGATTTCATTGAGAGTCATAGCACCAATCAAGTTGTAATGAGGTTACTCAGAGAATCAACAGATAGAACTTGAGTGCTTAATACATGCCAGGTACTGAGCTTGACGCTAGGCACTGCCATCTATTAAATTACTCTGAGCCTTGTGTTAAATAGAACATTAAAAATTACAGACTAGGTGTAGATTCTGTGTCCTTAGATTATTATAGTACTCTGTAAAAAACCTTTTGCAGGTTGAACTACAAGGAAGGGTAGTACTGCAAAAAGGAATGTGACCATTCAAAACATGTTTTATGTAGAATCTGAAATTGTATCCCATCCTTTAGCATGATATGACCAGATTACACATGTTAAACATTTCTTTAAATGTTATTTTTAGTAGAACTTTATAGCTGATAGCTATGAAAAGTACTATGTGTCAGGCATTATGTTTAATCCGTGTGTGTGTGTGTGTGTGTGTGTGTGAGAGAGAGAGAGAGAGAGAGAGAGAGAGAGATTTGGAATCAATTATTCAGGAAACTTATTCTTATTTTCAAAATGTCTATTATTTGTTAACTCTTGATCATAAAGTAGAAAAGAGATATGAGAGATTACCTTCTTTCCCCACCCCCTAGGCAAATACTATTTCTCCCCACAAATTGATAAAACCAGACAAAAATCTGGCCAAGACTGAGACAATTCACTAAAACCAGTTCTGTGATATTAGAGCTCTTGCTGTTATCTATGTGTGATGATTATATGATTTTTTATTTCATGAATCAAACCCCATGAGAGGCTTGGGAAAATCTAATGTCTTATATGAGCAGAAGAAAGATGCATGCCTTTTTATTTGGAAGAGATGAAGAAGATGGTAATGGATCAAAAGGAAATTTAATAAACTGGAATTTGGGGTAAGAAAATGGCAGTATAAAGGTGAAGAAAAGAAAAGGTATGGTAGAAATACAAAAAAAGATACACTTTGGTGTCACACATTCACAGAGACAGAGGCCCCTTTAATAGAACAAGAGATAGGACATGAGAGTATTAATCATATAGCTACAAATCACTCCTTTATTCTTTCCCCCAGTTGGCAAAATGAAACACTCATAAAATAATAAAATATACAATAAATATTCCCCCTGTGGGGTCCATTCCTAAGGAATTAATTGGTAAAAAACACAAAAAACAAAAACAAAACACAACCCTCTACCATAGACAAGGCTCTGTATAGGGTTCTTTACATTTTATGAGACTGACACGCTACCTACTGTGCTAATGAGGCACCTGGTTCTTTACATTTTAATCAGTACATGCCATAACTTCTTCCAAGTTAAGATCACACTTGATCAACACTTCATTGTACATGAATTTTATACAGTCTCTAAGGATTTCAAATCAATTAGAAAGCAGGTAGGTCATTCTTACCTAACGTAAATGCACATGGGAGATAAAGATAAAATAATTTTTAAACAAACTTACTGAATCTGTGCCATTAATTAAAACTATGTAAATTTCCTCTCTTAGAACTGTCACGCTGCCTTCTTCACTTCATCTGGAATGGTGAATACACATTGTGTGAGACAATAATTGGCTTTTTTGGTTGTTGTTGTACAATATGTCTCAAATCATAGCACTACTTGCAAATGGATTTAATGAGCATAAAGCATGTTCCCATGCTCTGCATCCAAAATGTCATCATATCTACTCTCTCTCCTTTTATGATAATTTTAACTGGAAAAAAAAATAGAAAAAGGCAACAAATTTTCCGGCATGTATGTGGCAGTATAATTGACAATTACCTTAATGGAATTAATTTCTTGTATGATGCTTAATGAGGTTTAGTATACCAATTCAAAAGCCCAGAACAAAATATTTTCCACAGCCTTTCTGGCACCACACACAGTCAAACTCTCAGTGCCGTCACATCCAACTATAACATCACGATCCTTTATCATCATTGTCATCCTGACTCTGGTCAATCAAACTCACCAGGCCTGAAATAACAAAGTCGACGGCTATAATGAAGCTCTAGAAGTCACCTTACTTGTAGGTATATATTCCAAGAAAATAGGGAACAATAAGGCAGTTGAAAATCAATGCAATAATATGACTGAAGCAACAAAAAATAATTTTACATGATACCTTTCAGTTTGTCAAAACTGGATGCAGTGAGAAATGGAAAACCATGACACATTCTCTAAACCACAATGATTACTGCATAGTATCAATATTTGTCTTCTGGTCTTTTCCTCTTAACTACTACTGCCATTTTGTCCCCTCCATCTAAAATCATAACCCCCTTTCCAGTGCTTCTCCTCATAACCTCCATAACATCACTGACACACTTCTCTTGGGGATACACATTTTGGTACTATTTCCAATTCTTTACTGTCATCCATTGCCCACACTAGACTGTAAAATCTTTCAGGGCCAGAACCTAGTTTAATTTGTGACATTCTATGTGTTGCCTACCAAGAGCTGAATCCCCGTAATTTCTTGAGAGCAGAGTCCTGATTACATTCCAGGTGCACCCTCATACACTGTGTCATCCAGGGGGAGATAATAGCTTTCTTGGTCCAAGGTAAACCGTGGATTGTAGCTGAACATTATAACGCCTTTCTGTTTCCAATGATTGCTTTAGTCAGAGGTGTTAGACACAACACCGGCTAATAAAAAGTAAGGGGAAGCCTTCTGGGTGGCTTCTGGAAAAGGTTTATTAAGCTTTTAAACAAGAATCAAAGAGGGGTTGGCCACTCCTTCTTCAGAGACTTTTGAGTTTTCATGTGATCTCTAACTGTGGAAATGATTTAGTAACTGTGAAGAGAGTTTGCTAGACACACTAAAGATAGAAAAAAAAAACTGGCTTCTTGCTTTTATTAACTGCTGACCCACCATCCCTGGAGTTATATCTTCTGGGTATGAAAGATAATTGATGTTTTTGGTTGTTTACACCTCATTGGTTGGAGGTTTCTGATATTTGCAGTCAAAGGTCTCCAATGGAACACAGATTTTTCCACTTTACTGAGCAAGTCCTTAATATTGTAAATGAATAATTAACTCTGGTTTCAATGCAGAAGGTGAAAAATTTACAAAAATATCTTATGCATATGACAATCACTTTATAGGACTTCTGAAATAGCAATTGCAATATCAACTTCCAGTGTTCAGGGTTCTAGTAAGTCTAATGTATTACAAAGATGATGGGTTGAATCCACAAAGCATTTACCTTTTGTCTTATTAACAATAAATTTCTAGATTGAGGAAGGAAAAAAGCAGAATATTCAATTCCTGCTGCTTCATATTTGCAGTACTGAATGTAAGGCACAAGTTAAACATAAAAAGAAATCTAACTTATATTTCTATCTTGATTTAGATATGAAAGGATAAAACATTAAAAGTGCTTATAAAGTTCCCTTCCTGACATTCAAATTTAATGAATACTCTCTTGATTCTTAATAGTGTGGTTCATTTTTCAAATAAAGAGCCCAGAGTTGTGGAGAGCACCAGGTGAGGAAGGATATTATACCACGTTCTTCACAAAGCAAATATTGCACACTGCTCATTTCAGGTTCTCTTCCTGTCAAATGTCATCATCTTTCTAGATTATTACCAAGCAGAAAGAGCCTGTTTATGTGACAGACAGCACTGAAATTTTGTTTGCAGCCAGAGGCTAAGTAGAAAATTGAAAATACACAGGTGTAAGAAACAGCTTTCTGATTTCTATGCAAATCTATCTGTCCCACATGAGTTTATTAATCAAATCATTATTTTTGTCAGGTTACCCATGAGTTCTCTCAGAAGTTTTCAAAAATAAATGATCAAAGATAACCAGAAAAAAAAAAAGTCAGGAAGAATGATTTGACCAGAAATAAAATATGTACAACTACAATATTCCCCTCAAGAAAATATTTTCCTCCAGCTAAAAGTATAAACAAGAATCCATCAATAGTCATAGATCTCTTATTTTACATGAAAGGTGAAGGAGCTAATGAATAATTAAAACTTAAAGTGTTCATACCTTTTGACCCATTGATTCTATGACAGGAAAGCTATTCAAAATTATTAGTGCAGAAAAACGATTTTTAGTAAGATGTTCGTTACTGCGTTGTAATAAAACACTTTGCCATCAAAATAATTGTCAATTGATGAGTGATATGGTAAAGAAATTGCTGGTAGACTGTAAACTTGCTGAGGACATGACCAAATCCATCTTCCTCACCTTCAGCTCTTAGCACATTGCCTGGTATAGAGAAAATTCTCAGGAATCTTGATTCATTCACTCACTCATGCATTACCCTTATTCATCCAACACCCAGGTATCAAGCCTTATATCCCTCCCGCAAATCATGCCAACCATTGGTGATTGGACTGTATGAAGGAATTTTGTCTTTAAGAGGTTATTGTCAGTGATGCAGTTGGGGAAGGAAGGAGGAACAACACACAAACGCTGAGATGAAGAGCTCATCCTCTGCAGGTGTCTGATGGAGTAGACGGTGGAAACCATGTTGTTGGTTTTTTACCAATGGAAATAAACAGAAAAGTAATATAAGTTAAAAGAAAAAATGGCAGAATTCACTTAGATTCAACCATCAAGAGGAAGTTGATCAGGATGCCTGAGAGGACTGGTCACATAGGTGGGAAGACAGATCCCTACCGGTCACAAAGTCAGGGAAGGGGAAGGATTTGAGGAGCTGGATGAAAAAAGGGGCCCAAGAAATACGTGAATGAATGTCGCAAGGATGTGAGAGAACATGATGTTGGAGAAAAGGCTTCTAAGGGTTTCCATTTGTAATGGACATTTCTTCATGTTGGAATACTTCTGGATTGGCTTTTTACTAGGTTCTCCTGCTCTTCCTTTTTGATTTGTGATAGAGATGGAGATGAAAGGTCTTGGAGGCTGGCTGATTGCTGCTGCTAAGACCCAGAGTCAGTTCGATGTTCAGAGCTCAATGCAGGAAGTTCTCATGGTGCACAGCAGCACGGGGAGCAGGATGGCTCTGAGGTCTACTATCCAGAGAAAAAGAAGGCCTATGTGAATGAAGCAGCACTTTAGGAACACTTCCCTGTTACTCTATTTACTCTTCATCTGAAAACATATTGGAAGGGGCAACAGGAGTCAATTTCAAAAAATAGTGCATTTTCTGGAATGTTGATAGGTAAAGAATCATAAAGAGAAAACCAAGTCGTTTAATTTACTTTGATTTTCACACACCACCACTGTTTTTAGCTTTTTCTTTTTTGCTTTGTTATGTTTTTAACACAGTGAAAAGAATACGATAGCACAGAATGATCTGGTATTTGCTCAGAAATGAAATTGTAGAGCATGTCTATAAAGGGTTTATGAATATACAACATTCCTCAATAGCAATCATGTTAAATATTCTATGAAGCATTATCATAAATATGAATATATTAATTTAATTTTCACTTATGAATGCATTTGAGAAACATTCATTTACAGCTTATCTATTACCCAATTATGTCATTAATAAAATACATGCATGTGGATGTTTCTGTATTTTTCGGTGAGTCACAAAGGACATAAATATGAAATATTGAAACCAAAGCAGCTTCCATGGGCTCTTCCTCAGAGCTTTGTGTACTCATAATAAAGTCCTATAATTTATTTTAAAGGCAGGGCATGAGGAGTTCAAAAGTTTAACAAGACTGTGGCTTTCAGAATATTAGACACAGCAAACCAATATAATTGCTATACCCCACAGCCCGAGTCAATTCAGGCAAAAAATAAGTATTTTTATCATAACATTTCCTTTCTCAGAGACTAAATAAGTTTCAATTACATATTTTACATTCTGTACTTCTGTGTTTGACTTTAATAAAAATTCTGAAAAACAAACTGAGGGTTCTAGAGGGGAGGGGGTGGGAGGATGGGTTAGCCTGGTGATGGGTATTAAAGAGGGCACGTACTGCATGGAGCACTGGGTGTTATATGCAAACAATGAATCATGGAACACTACATCCAAAACTAATGATGTAATGTATGGTGATGAACATAACAATAAAAAATTTAAAAAATAAAAATAAATAAAAATTCTAACAAGTTCAATATTCATCATCAAATATAATAATCACACATGCCATTTATTTCTTGGGCCATTTTTTAGTGGACTTAATATTGGGATTTAATATATTAGACATATTTAGCACAAAGAAAAAACCAATTGCCTGAAAAAAACAAGACATTCAATCAGAAAATTACTCTTTATAATTGTGTTCTAATCATAATATATGTGAACCAAATCCGTGGGGCACTAGGAAGATTCATGCATCTTGAAAACGTATCAAATTTTTGGCACAAAGACCATTTTCTCATGGAATCTGGGCTTTTGTATAGGACAACTGCTTAGAAAAAGACTACTTGCTAAAGTCAAGGTGTGTTCAAGTGCCTTTATATCATCTAAATACATTCCTATGTATTCTAGTATTATATACTGAAATGTTACAAATTTCGTATTATCCATATCCTATGAATTTAATTATTTATCTCCAAATTATATCACATGCCAGGAAGGAAGGAAGGAAGGAAGGAAGTAGGGAAGGAAGGAAGGAGGAAGAAAGGAAGGAAGGGGAAAGGAGGGAG
>NW_027397092.1:6071951-6146148 GCF_003265705.2 Callorhinus ursinus | reverse complement strand
AAGGAAAAGGAAGGAAGGAAGGAGGAAGGAGGGAAGGAGGGAAGGAAAAGGAAGGAAGGAAGGAAAAGGAAGGAAGGAAGGAGGAAGGAGGGAAGGAAGGAGGGAAGGAAGGAAGGAAAAGGAAGGAAGGAAGGAGGAAGGAGGGAAGGAAGGAGGAAGGAGGGAAGGAAGGAAGGAAGGAAGGAAGGAAGGAAGGAGGAAGAAGGGAAGGAAGGAAGGAAGGAAGGAGGAAGGAGGGAAGGAAGGAAGGAAAAGGAAAGCAGGAAGGAAAGAGGGAAGGAGGGAAAGAAAGGGGATGCAATATCAACACAGTTAAGAGGAAAAAAACTACTGAATAGAAAGCCCAGCGTCTAGCTCTGACCCACTGTGGGGCTGTGGCAATGTGAGTAAACCACTGAATGTCTTTTGGATTCTGATTTTTCATCCATAATATCAATGGTTTAATTATATGGGTTTTAAGTTCAGAAATTCAAAGATTTAAGATTCTGAATTCCATTTCCCACTTATACATTATCACTCAGTTGATACTGCGGTGGGAGGAAACAGATAAAAACAAGGAAACAAATAAGTAAAATAGTTGTAACTATGGTATGCAGAAGAATGTCTCCCCAAAGATGTCCATATCCTGATTCCAGGAATATATTACATTATTATATCATATTATTATATTATACCATATTGATTTTATAATTTTTTTAAATGGAGAGCTACAAAGAGCATGAAATTAATGCTGAGTTTTTTTATATTTAATATTTATTTATGTTATAAAAGGGTAATTAATCTGTATATCTGAAAGCATATCTAGATGGGCCAGGACATTCTTTCTCTAGCCCATGAAAGGCAAGTTATAATGTATGGAGTATGTATAGATTGTAGGTACATTTATGTAATGAGATTAAAGAATGCATTTTAAGGGGGCACCTGAGTGGCTCAGTCGGTTAGGTGTCTGGCTCTTGATTTCTGCTCAACTCATGATCTCAGCGCCGTGAGATCAAACCCCAAGTCAGGTTTCGAGCTCAGTGTGGAGTCTGCTTGGATTTCTCTCTCCCTCTCCCTTGAGCTCTTTCTATCTCTCTCTCTCTCAAATAAATATTAAAAAAATAAGAAGATATTTTCAGGAGCCTGGATATAGACCAACCAGGACTAATCCACAGAACACTGACATAGAGTCAGAAGCTCATCATTAAGGGAAAAAAAGAGAAAGGAAGGGGAGCCTGGGTGGCTCAGTCAGTTAGGCATCTGCCTTCAGCTCAGGTCATGATCCCAGGATCCCGGGATTAAGCTCTGTGTTGGGCTCTCTGCTCAACAGGGAGTCTGCTTCTCCCTCTCACTCTCTTTCTGTGCTCGCTCTCAAATAAATAAAATATTTTAAAAAAAGAAAGAAAAGAAAAAAGCCCTAGCACATGTGGTTGAATGAAGGTTGACAATTTAGCACGTTTTCTCTCACTTAAGCCATGGGAGGGACTCCATGGAGTGACACCCCTGACCTTGGTCTGCCAGTCCCTCATTTTTCCCTAAGAGAAGAAACTTGAATGATCTGCAGGTGAATTTGGAAGAGGGAACGATCACACTCAGCTCAGCTCCCTCCTCTTTGCAGGTATGTCTGCTCAGAGCAGGTATTCTCATGCACTTGATCCTGAGCACAACAGAATCTGCACCCTAAAGAGAAGCAGGCCTTTGTCCCGCACTGCTTCAGATTTGGGAGCTGAGACTTTTTAATCCCAAAGTTATAAATCCACAGGACGATAGGCCCAAACCTCCCCTCTAGCTTTGATCAGTAATAAAGATAACCTATTGATATCTTTACATTGGACCTTTGTGTGTATCTCAAAGGTTCCTAACAAAGGTTAGAGGAGCAGTATTCATCGTGTACCCTAAACCCTAACAAACAGCACACTAGGTACTTTTTCTTTTTCTATGCATGTATTCAGTCTTCACTCAACCAGTATTGGAGCACTAGCAAGAGACAGACATGATTACCGTTTCCACGGAGTTAATATTCCAGTGAGAGCAAACAGCAAAAAATGGGTCAACAAGTAAGTAAAATAATTGTCATTGTGGTTTTTTTCTATAAATTTTTTTATTGTTGTGTTAATCACCATACATTACATCATTAGTTTTTGATGTAGTGTTCCATGATTCATTGTTTGTGCAGAACACCCAGTGCTCCACGCAGAACGTGCCCTCTTTAATACCCATCACCAGGCTAACCCATCCTCCCACCCCCCTCCCCTCTAGAACCCTCAGGTTGTTTTTCAGAGTCCATCATCTCTCATGGTTCGTCTCCCCCTCCGATTTACCCCCTTCATTCTTCCCCTCCTGCTATCTTCTTCTTTTTTTTTTCTTAACATATATTGCATTATTTGTTTCAGAGGTACAGATCTGTGATTCAACAGTCTTGCACAATTCACAGCGCTCACCATAGCACATACCCTCCCCAGTGTCTATCACCCAGCCACCCCATCCCTCCCACCACCCCCCCACCACTCCAGCAACCCTCAGTTTGTTTCCTGAGATTAAGAATTCCTCATATCAGTGAGGTCATACGATACATGTCTTTCTCTGATTGACTTATTTCACTCAGCATAACACCCTCCAGTTCCATCCACTGCAAACAGCAAAAATGGGTCAACAAGTAAGTAAAATAATTGTCATTGTGGTAGGCAGAATAATGGCCCTCCAAAAATATCCATATCCTGCTTGCAGGCATCTATGACTATGTTAGGTTACATGGAAAAGGGGGGTTAAGATTGCAGATGAACTAGGAATTGCTCATCAACCCCCTTGAGATGGGAAATCATTCTGGATTATCCAGGTGGGCCCAAGGTAATCATGTGACTCCATTAAATGTGTAAAAGAGAGGCAGAAGAGCCAGGGTCAATGTCGTACCACATGAGAGGCATACCCAGCAATTGCTGGCTTTGACAATGAAGGGGTCATGAACCAAGGAATGTAGGCCACCTCTAGAACTTGGGAAAGGCCTAGGAATTTGCCTCTGGGGCCTCCACAAAGGAACACAGCCTTGCTGATTTCTTGATTTTAGACCAGTGAAACCCATTTCAGATTTCTGATTACAGGAATTATAATACATTTGTGTTTTAAGCCACTGAGTTTGTACATGCTACAGCAGCAATGGAAAAATACAGTAGTCACTAGTCCTATGGAGATACCTGTTCTCTTAATGAGATTGGGCATACCTGGGAGAAGGTGGGTGATGTTTCTTGCACTTCACATGATTATGACGTTTTTGTGATTATGAAGATGTGAGGACAGAAGAAAACCATGTGGATTTTGGAAGCAGGTGGGCTAGTGAGGAGTAAACCTAGGTATGTACCCAAGTAAGTGTAAAGCTATACAAGGAAAGGTAAACTATAAATCTTCCTTCCAAAACACACACTGGAAAACTTCATTGGGAAGCTCTTGTTATTTACACCATTACGGAAGAACCTGTAATTCAGACTCTTCAGACTATCGCAAGAGAAACAGTGTCCTTATTTCAAGATAATCGTGATATTTCTAAATTTCTATTTGCTTCCAGAAGGACATACATTTTATAAGTCCCAAACCCTTCAATATATCAACTTGTAGCAAAGCACTGTGAATTTGAAAACAAACCACTATCAAAACTAATGTCAGTTAAAGCAGGCTACTCTCATTTTGAAATATCAAGCTAAGATCAAAGGGCTCCATTTCGATATTTTGTGTTAATAAAAGTGGTTTCTTTGTTGTAAAACCTTTTCCAGAAAGAGATGGTCATATATAATGAGATATAATTATGAGGATTTTTTAAAGGAATGCCAAAGACTGAAAATAAATCCAGAAGATATTTGGAATAATGACCAGATTCTTCCCTGAAAAATCTCACTGCAAATATTAACATCATTTGCAAATGATCAGTTAAGAATGGCCTGAGGACACCATTACAACTACAGGATAATTTAAACTAAATGTGTTTGATAATGCCCCTGTACCTTCTTTAATTCTGTGTTCTATTTCCCCAAACTTTTAAAAAACTCTAACTGTGCATGTTCACTTCCTCTAATTCTGCTGTTCTTTTGAAATAGACATACTTCATACAAGCCCACAGTCTTCCTCTTGGGGTTTACAGTCCTTGAAAATGGCTCCTTGTACCTCATAAAATTACAAGTGTCTCCTTTAACTTTCCATTTTATCTGCTCAACAACAATAATAGCATTTTTTAAAATAATAGCATTTTTATCTTCTCCTGAGGGTTACCAGAACACTGGCATATTCAAGTAAAGATGTTTTTAAGATACTGTCACTCCAAGGATCCTAAGAAAATCATCTCCTGGTAATTAAAATCCAACCAGGAGTTCATTAGTACTATTTTAAAAGAAAATGACCCTTTTTCATAGAAGAAAAGCAAGTTATCACTAGTCTACAGAAAAGGTGAAATAAATGATAGCCATGATTAGAGCACTTGATTGGAATTTTCTAAGCCTTTGATGCACTTATTGTCCAAAAAAAGGAGGGGAGGAGTATTTTTGTCTTTCATCTATTTGAAGATTAAAATCAAGGAAGAACGAACACCTTTTCTTACGGTACATTCATGACCGGGAAAGGTGAAGGTATGACTCTGGCAGTTAATTCAAAAAGAGATTTCACTGAGGGGAAAAGAAGTGTCTTCCACTGTCACCAAAAACCCTGACAAAATAGATGGCTGTCATTGGATCAGCCAATTTATCACTGGATAAATTATAAATCAAGACTAAAATTATTAAAGTGAAAACGTTAAATATTTTCAAGGATGCTGATCCCGTGCAGAGAAACTTCAGTGTTTTCTTCCATTCTTAGAGGCTAAAAACCTATGAGTAGCCAATTGGGAAGAAGACGCGAGTCTCCCTGGGCCATCGGTTTATAACCCGCCACGAGAATCAGAACCTAGTGTTGATTTCTGGGCCTCCAAGCCTCGTTGGGAAATGCCACAGAATGGCCCCTTACCCTTGGGAGCCCCTGAAAACTGTTTCTTACCTTGTTTTTCTCAAGATCTGAGTGAAAACAACTCCCTTTATTAACAGTTGTTTTCTTTAATTTTCTTTCTTCTCTTTTTTCCCCCTTATCAAAAATGGTGCCTACTCCTAAGTATTACCCATGGTTTTCAATGTAAGAGGCAAAACTAGAAATTTCCTTGAGCTCTTTCACAAAAATCCTAAGAGAATTATTTGCGGCCCCTAAGAAGCCTTTATTAGAAATGCAGAAAAATAAACAGGCATAGGAAGGAGGCTCTTGCCTTAAAGTTGCAGCTGCTTTTAAGCCCATAAGATATTCAGACCGGTGAAACCTATAGAACATGTGGCATGCAATAGTTTCAGATGAACACAAACCTCTTCAGAGATCATTTCCCTATAGGAGCTGGAGAGCTTTAGGCAATTATTTAAGAACGCACTCTTGGAAAATTCCTACGTGCCCAGTGTTCTCTTGCCTGGCATTCTGACAAGGCTGGACTATGTACTGGGAAATACACAGGTTTTGGAGGAGATGAGAATTAGGGTTGAGTCACAACTCTTCACACCTAACACCTGGGAGACCTAGGGCCAATGAACAAGCCCTCAAGCCCCAGTGTCCTAGTAACAAGAGGAATAAACATTTTGCCTTAAAGATGATCAAGATGGCCATAACTTCCGCTCAGCATGACTAAACTTCAAACAGCCAAAAGAGACGGTCTAATCACATTGACCATCCTCCCCAGGGAAGGTCCCCCACCCCGGCTCACCACAGCGCTGAATACTCATCTGCCTTTTCAGTTGGGGAGAGTTCAGTCTTTTCCTTCATTGCTAGAGTCTTGACCCCTACTGCACTTGTCTTGAACAAAGTCATCCCTGCCTGTTGAACCTATCCGGTGCAATTTTTCTTTGACAAGAATTGTTATAAAGATGAAATAATACAGCGTATGTAAGATACCCAATGTGGTTACTTAATAGACGTTCCCTTCTCTCTCTCCCTCTCTTTCAAAACACACAAATCTCTGACCAGAGGTCCCTGAAAATCCCAAATGCCTCTTTTCAAAGATCAGTATAGTGTTATGATAGTGTAAAAAACTTTAAAAAAAATCCCTCGTGTGTGTGTATGGTTTTTTTAAATGGAAGAATAGACTCAAGGAATCTAACAGCAAGTTCTATTTCTAGCATTTGCTCAGTGGGCTTGAATGGCCCACACATTAACACCAATAAACAATGATGGGGCCTTGACAGGTGCATACTGGTCAGAGGACTGGAAAGGTCTCCAGCCTCAACACAGTGCCATCCACACCGCAGTAGAAAGGGCAGATCGGTTCCCAAAGCCAGACTGCAAGTTTTGTCTTTAGGAACTGATAAAATCATGAAGCAAGAACACTGCAATTTCATCACATCAGAAGGCTTTGGAGCACTGGGTATTATATGCAAACAATGAATCATGGAACACCACATCAAAAACTAATGATGTAATGTACGGTGACTAACATAACATAATAAAGTAAAATTAAAAAAAAAAAAAGGATGTGGATGACATGCTCAGCGGTATCAAGTGTAAATTCTCAAAGTACATTTTACTTTCAATGCGCTCCAGAGTTAAACCAAAGAAATCCTTCTTCCAAGTTGCTGAGTTAGGAAAGAATAAAATACAAGTCCCTTTCAGTTCGATTTTCATAAATATGAAAATGGTCTCCTCTCCTTTGATTCTTCACTGGGATCACTCCTAAGACTTTTTAGAGCCATTTTTTATACTCACTGTAATTAATCACATTTCTCTGGACTTTGCTACATGACTGTTAAAGGGGAATGCTGAAAGATACAATGTGAATTTTTAAATGAAAGTGCTTTCTCAAAGATGACTCTTCTGTTATGTAATAAGCAATCACGGACATACGAAGATCTTCTCTGTTGGGATATATGATGACTTTTTTTAGATGAGATGTTTTGCTACTGTTTTCTATCTACATCATCCTATCACAGGCTCCAGTTCAAATCTATTAACTGGCAATATTTATTTCTAAGAGTAATTAATCATCACAAGAGCAGGAAAGAGCATTGTGAATTATTTATAGTTGATATCTTATTTATCATTTTTTTAAAAGATCTGTTTATTTGAGAGAGAGAGAGTGAATAAGTGGAAGGGGAGGGGCAGAGGGAGAGGGAGAGAATCTCAAGCAGATACCCTACTGAGTGCGGAGCCCCACATAGGGCTGGATCCCACAACCCTGAGATCATGACCTGAGCGCTTAACCGACTGAACAACACAGGCGCTCCGATATCTTTAATATTTAGCATAGATTTTGAATACTTTTAATGATATGTTCTTACTTAGGTCCCGAATATTAAAAAAAAATGAAATTGACATTTACTTCCTCAGCCGAAGAGCACAAAAAAGGAATAAACAAAAATTTCAAGTTTGTTCAAGCTAGTCTGGAAAACAGAAGCTGATTCTAGAAGATAAACATAATAGAATATATAATTTTCAAAGAAGTTATGAAGAATGTTTTCTAAACATTGAGGATTGACTCCTCCTTCCATCCTATAAAAATGAAATAGACACTTGACGTTTGTTTAAAGCACATGTGGAAAGTATCGAAATAATGTATTACAATTGATAATAGTGGTAGAGAAGTAGAAATTGAGGGAGGTCATAAGAATATAAGATTTCTGACAATGTCAGGATATTATATTTGATACTTCAGCTTAAAGATACCATCAACAATCTGAATAACAGCTCCCTGATAATAAATTAATGTCCTAAAATTAGAGTAATATTCTATATTTGTAAACAGTTTAGAATTACTGATACCTAAGCACATTACTAACACTTAAGCAATACTCTTAAAATGCACACAATTCAACTTTTGGGTTTTGTCGCAATTTAGTATAAAATTTTACTTTTCACTTCTTGAAATAGACATTGACCCAGGGAATCACAGAAACTTTGAGAGGTAAGCTAATAGATGAAACACACATATTCCCCACTTTAAATTTACCTTAAAGGGATCTCTAGCTCAGGAACTCATTACCATTTTTTAATGCTGCATTAACCGAAACAAGATTTTAATGCTCCACTTAAGCTCTCTAAAATGTAGATTTCTAAATATCTCCCTGTCTCTTGCTCATATGAAAAAGAAAGGTGTAAATAGACTCCGTAAGTACTGATTTCATACTAGTGCAATTAGGATGAAATAATGAATACCAGATGGAGCATTTTTGGTACCATTTTTTGTTTACTATGATCCAGAGGTTTTTAAGCATGTGGACATCCCAGAATCACCTGAGTAACTTTAAAATCTGATGTTTGGGCCCCCCATGGGGCAATTCTGATTTCATTGGTCCAGGATGGGCCTCAGCGTGTAAACCTTCCCAGGTGATTGCGATGTTTCATCAGCACCAAGCAAGGGACTATCCTGAGTTCTAAAATATTCCTCAGCACAGTGGTGCTCTAGTTTCTATACCATGAAATGCTGAGTTTTTGGAACATCTATTCTCAGATTTCTTCATCTCTCCATCTGGAAAATAAAACCAGGTTCTCTTTGGTGCAGTTTGTACCACTCTTTTATAGGACCCCTGTACTCTTTCAGATTTGCCACATGTCCCTAGGCCAAAAAAGGAGAGAGAGAAAAAAAAAACAAACAAACAAAAAAACAAAAAACAAAGAACCTCAAGCCAATGAAGTTCATTTCCCATATTCATAGAAACCTTACTCCCATGACTATCCATTTCCAAGATCCAAGATCAGGTGAAAATTTCTCACAGCATTATCTTCCCCAGAATCCCCCAGAATCTACAGTGTCTCTTAACCTTCTCCACCACCTCCCTTGGGTTTTGCTTCTTCTCTTCCTTAAGAAACTTTTTTCCTAGGAAGTTCAGAAAGGACTGCTAGAGCCTGTGTTCCTATACTACTTCTGTGTTTCAATTTTGACAGGAAAAAAATTTCTGTGTTTGCTTAAACTTTGATGCATTGTCAGTATCTAATTCATTGTAGAAAAGTTCGAGGACACCTTGAGGTAGTATATGTGGAATCTTAAAAAACAAAAAACACCCAAGCTCATACATACAGAGAACAGATTTGTGGTTGCTAGAGACCGGGGCTGAGGAGAAAAGGATGAAAGGGTCAAAACGTAAAATAATAATAATAATAAATAATAAAATTTTTTTTATTTAAAAAAGAGAAAGAAATGAAGGAAGGAAAAAGGAAAGAAAGGAAAAGAAAAAAGAAGAAAGAATGAATGAAAGAAAGAAAGAAAGAAAGAAAGAAAGAAAGAAAGAAAGAAAGAAAGAAAAAGAAAGAAAGAAAGAAAGAAAAAAGATAGATTATGGTCCAAGTCCTAGAGAGGCTCACATCCTAGTACAGCAAAGAGCCATATATAAACTATTGTTAAAATAACATGCTAACCATACAATATAATTAAAAAAAAAAAAACTCTGAGGGAATACATAATACCGGGAAAAAAAGGAAAGAAAAGTTTCTAAGATATCTTGAGGTAGTATATACTGCCAAATCCAACCCCATTGCCCTGTTCTCCAAAAGATGAGTGTGTATAAAGTAATCAGCAGCTTTTTATATCAGCCCATAGGTTACAAGAACTACAGAGTATCTTCCCTCATTTTATGGATTAGGAAATTTATTACAACTAACCTTTATAACTGTAAGTTAAGTAAATGTCACAATTTAAAACTATCAATGAGGAAACTCACACAACTGAACCAAGGATATAAAAATAGACTTTTCAGATCTCTCTCCAATCTGCCCAAACACTGTAAGGAACAATGCTTTTAATAAGAGCAACAGAAAAAGCTATGAGAATAGGAAGTAATCGATACAACACTTTAAACTTTATTGTTTGATCTATGATTTCAGTCCACAGATACATATTGAGAAGGCTGCTGTATCTTCATCAAAGCAATTTTATCAAGCACTGGAGAAAGAATGTTGCCTATTCCTGGTTCACATGATAGCTAACTCTCCCAGAAATAAAACCTGAGGTTTATGTTAGCTAGTCTTGGGAAACACATTTGATGTAAATACTGGACAAAACTGGGGCGCCTGGGTGGCTCAGTTGGTGGAGCGCCAGACTCTTGGTTTTGGCTCAGGTCATGATCTCAGGGTCGTGAAATGGAGCCCTATTTCCAGCTTGGCGCTCAGCAGAGAGTCTGCTTGAGATTCTCCCCCTCTGCCCCCCCACTCTTGCTCTCTCTCTCTCTCTCTCTCTCTCTCCCCCTTTCTCTCTCTTTCTCTAATGAATAAGGAAATCCTTAGAAAGAAGAAGAAGAGAATACTGGACAAAACCATGAAAAAACAATACGAATTTTCTTAATGGGAATAAAAGTCATGTAACTTTGTATATTGATTCCAGTAAGTGGAAGCAGATTTAGGGTGGTTTAAGAATGTCTTGGGCACAATTCCAGTTGCAAATTGTTATTTACCTCTTTTGTTTTTGAATCTGGCACTGCGGTCCTTGCCAGCAGGAAGCTTTCATTCCTGTCCCCATTATATCATCCTAATGACTTAGATAGAGCTAAGGGCAAGGTGAATCTTAATTGCATGCAATTGAAAGACTAAATATAAGCCCAACTGAAAGCCTCATTCTTTCGGGAACATTTACAGGTAGAATTGTCTCTCCACAATCCCTCTTCTCTGCTATATACATCTGGGGAGGAAAAAGTGGCTTTTTCTCATGCTGTTAGTCAAAGTAGAGTGTACCTTCAAATTAAAAAAAATCGAAACATGAAATATATGATTGGTATGTTATAGAATCTTTGTTGAAATGATAAAAAGGACAAATCTTCATATATTAAGTGCGTAACCTTCATTTTCTCCCTTGTATTCTTGTATTCATTGAAGTACAAGATTTTAATTGCTCTTCAATTTCCTTTTCACTTCCCTTCCTTCTTCCTTTAGCCTAGCACTTTCTGCATATGTGACAGTACTTTATATTATTAGCTCACAATTTCTACTTGTTCTTCTCCTCTCTCAAGACTTGATTCTCACACACCAATATATGGCCATCTGTCTTCTACTGGAAAGTGCTTGTTTTAAGTTAATGGGAATAAATTTCTGGGGTGCCTGCGTGGCTCAGTTGGTTGAGCATCTCACTTTGATTTTGGCTCAGGTCATGATCTCAGGGCTGTGAGATCAAGCCAGCTTCCAGCTCTGTGCTTAGCACAAAGTCTACTTGTCCCTCTTCCTCCCCCTCAGCCCCTCCTCCTTGCTCCCCCCCCACCCCGCTTGTGCTCACTCATGTGCTCTCATGCACGCTGTCTAAATAAATAAATAAATAAATAAATAAAATCTTAAAAAAAAGGAATACATTTTATATCAAGTGAAGAAACTTACATTTCTGTACATGAATTTACATGAGTTTATTTGTCCTACTGGGAGGTCAATTTCCTAACCTACTAAGTGATGGCACTGTAAGTTTCTTCTACTTTGATACTGTATGTTATTTTTTTTAACCAGGGAAAGCAGATATCATAACAGCCTTTACATAACTTTGTTAATTTAAGAGAAGACATACTCTTTATATTTATTTACTAGTTAAGTACTAATTTAATTCCTATTTTTTCCATATACATCTTTATGTTTTCCTTTTTGAAGTTTTACCTGTATTGTACCCATTTTACCATTGTGGGGTTGTTAAAATTTTTAAATTTTTTATTTGATGAATGGATTGGCTGATTGATGAGGTAACGATTCAGCTAAATGGTGGGAATCTATGGAGCAAGATTTACAAAACCACAACAGAAAGGAGCAATTATTTCAGGCTCGGGGCACACGGCCAAGAGAAGGTGTGGCAATAGGAAATGAGTAATTCATGTCAGGGGGCCAGTCCTGGAGACCACTTGGCTGGAGCAATCTTACCAGTGTTGGGCTCCCTGGATTGGGAGGTTGTAAAAGTCCTTGGAAGGGTTTTTGCTAGAACTGCCAGGCCCACTTAAGAATTAAATAGCAGATTGTCCTGAGCTTTCGAAATTTCTCAGCTGAGATGAAATGATGAAAGAAAAAAATCTCTCCGTTGGATATCTACAGAATAGTGGACGTTCAGGCGAAAGGTCAAGTGACCGGGAAGGCAGCAAATGAAACATTGAAATTGAGAGGCTAAAAGCCTCTCTGAATAGAGTGTCACTGGGAATAAATTAAAAAAAAAAAAAAGGAAAGGAAAAAAAGGACAGTTGGCAAAAAATCCAAATTACTTGGATAAAAGGAACAAAGGAGAGGCAGAAGTTAAATACAGCTGAAAATTGGAGCTTTGATGCTCAGATTTATTGGGAAGTGATATGGAAGAGTTCTTTTTAATATTAATTCTCTGTAATGATAATTAAGTCCTCTCAGAAATCTATTTAAAAAAAATGCCAAATCTATAAAGAACTCATCAAATTCAACACCGAAAGAACAAATAATCTAGTCAAGAAACGGGCAGAAGACATGAACAGACATTTCTCCAAAGAAGACATACAAATAGCCAACAGATACATAAAAAATGTTCAACATCACTCGGCATCGGGGAAATACAAATCAAAACCACAATGAAATACCACCTCACAGCAGTCAGAATGGCTAAAATTAACAAGTTAGCAAATGACAGATGTTGGTGAGGATGCAGAGAAAGGAGAACCCCTTACCCTGCTGGTGGGAATGCAAGCTGGTGCAGCCACTCTCGAAAACAGTATGGAGGTGCCTCAAAAAGTTGAAAATAGAGTTACCCTACGACCCAGCAATTGCCTTACTAGGGATTTACCCCAAAGATACAAATGTAGTGATCCGAAGGGGCACCTGCACCCCAATGTTTATAGCAGGAATGTCTACAATGGCCAAACTGTGGAAAGAGCCTAGATGTCCATCGGCAGATGAATGGATAAAGAAGATGTGGTATACATACACAATGGAATATTATGCAGCCATCAAAAGGAATGAGATCTTGCCATTTGCTATGATATGGATGGAACTAGAGGGTATTATGCTAAGCAAAATTAGTCAATCAGAGAAAGACAATTATCCTATGATCTCACTCATATGTGGAATTTAAGAAACAAAACAGAGGAGCATAGGGGAAGAGAGGAAAAAATAAAACAAGATGAAATCAGAGAGGGAGACAAACCCCAAGAGACTCTTAATCATGGAAAGAAACTGAGTGTTGCTGGAGGTGGGGGGTGCAGGGATGGGGTAACTGAGTGATGGACACTAAGGAGGGTACATGATGTAATGGGCACTGGGTATTATATAAGACTGATAAATCACTGATCCTTACCTCTGCAACTAATAATACATTATGTTAATTAATTGAGTTTAAATTAAAAAATTAAAAAAAAAACAACTTGAGAGGAAAAAGGTAAACCAACTTTGGCTCAGTCAAATAAATAAATTGAAAAAAATAAAAAAACAGAATGTCGGTAGTGTATTTCAAATATCAAGTGAAATACAGTCATCATTTGGTTACAACTATGAAGTTTTAAAAAGGAAGTAAATACAAAAATCTCATTTTTGTCCTGAACAGTTTAAATTGGTAGGAAAAGTTCCAGATGATAATTTTGGACTTTTATTCGCAATATTTATTTATTTATTTATACTTAATCCATTAATTGCTATGATCAAAAACTTTAGTTCTTAGTCCTTCTGAATGGTACCTCACTGAAACATGTACTCAAATACATCAGGCTTCGTTTAAAACAAAACAAAATTAATGCTTTGTCAGATTTTAATAATATCATTGATAAATGATGTTTTTAATCACAACTGTACCATTTTTAATGATTTAATATCCTAGTCAAACAAACATGTTTAGAAGATTTACAAAGGCCTAATGGTATTAGACTTGAATTAGTTTGACAAATTATATTCTAAATGAATTTACTCATGTGCTATTAAATATTATCATAAAAAATTAAAACTAAGCTACATTTGTCAAAACAGTTTAATAAACTGTGCTTTCTGTCATAGTCACCTAGGATTTCCATAATGTTCATTTTCTGACTTGCTAATTCATAAAATTTAATAAATCAAAAATGAGACTTCTACATATGAACTGGCAAGGTTCTAAGAAAATCATTAGTTTCCTTGATCATAATAAGCATAAAAACATGTAAGTAAAATAATTACTTTATAAATGATGTGAATAAAATATCATTAGCATGAATTTAGGCAAATACAAATCAATCTACCTGATTAACAAGGAGCAGAGGAATTTGATAAAAAGTATCACAAAATGGTAACAATGACAGGCATTTGTTTGAGGTTTTACTGTTCATAAAGTACTTTCATATTCTTTAAATTATTAGGGCCTTATGACAATATGTTGGAAGATAGGACCCTTTAGAGCAGAAACAGAGAAAGATATTAGGGAATTGGGAAGTAGTGGGGGATGGTCAAGTGTGTCTATGTGACTCTAGCAGAAATAAAATGTGTGAAAGGGGCAATGTGGGTAATAAGTAGAGATCTAAGACCATGTGAAGGAATAGACAAAAGAAAGCAAGGGAAATGCACATCATTTCTATTTTGGGGACCTCAAGAGAGACATGAATTAAGAAGCAGTTGGAATTGGGACAAATAAATGACATATGCAAAGAATGAGGTGGAATAGTTTGGTGATTGTGCCTATCCAGTAGCTTGTTGCATCCTGAAGTCGCCTGTCTGTGGGGGTCTGTCTATTTTACCTTTCAGCCTCGCTGCCTACAAAAGAGCTTAAGCGTATGGTCCTGATGTCTTAGAAGTTCATTTGGGGTTTGTGCAAAAATGGCAGCATCCTTCTGTTGATATTACTGTCCTTGCCCCTGACAAGTAAAAACAGGACTGGGTGAGCCCAGAATATACAAAGGGAGGGGGATAATGATTCAAGAGCCCTCTGAGGTAGAAAAGAGGGGCACCATTATCTTCATTTGAAAGCAAGCCTCAGACCCGGTTTTGCAATTTGACCCGGACCACTTGGGAATTGGGAAAACTGAGACTCAAATCCAGACCTTCTACTTTCAAGTTTACATTTTTATCCTAATACACTGCGGCCTAAATGAATATTATAAATACACGTCATAATTTATATCATCAATGACCTGAATTTCTGTAGTAGAGTTTCATATTTCTTTGGACTATTCTGGATGACTAAGTGTCTTCAAATTAGGTTCATCTATTCTTACAAGGATAATTATTCATATAGCAACCTAATTTAATAAAACAGATCTTTGGAAATTTGACTACTGAAAATTCAGT
Source organism: Callorhinus ursinus (assembly GCF_003265705.2). Lineage (NCBI taxonomy): Eukaryota > Metazoa > Chordata > Mammalia > Carnivora > Otariidae > Callorhinus > Callorhinus ursinus. The sequence goes on along the minus strand of NW_027397092.1, from coordinate 6,130,968 downwards.
ATGTGATCTAAAATGCTCAACTACAGAATGTAAGTTAGTGAGTATCCTCAGATAGAGTGCAAATATGGTAGCTGAAGGATGCAACAGAACTTCTCTCTCATCTTAGTAAATGTTGCCAATTCCCTCCACTAAGTTTTTAGCAGGGCTGTTGTTAAGTGCACTTCTTTTCTCTCCATCTTTGTTTAAAATCAGATGTCATCCTGATTTATGTTGAGATTAAATGAACATCAAGTAATATGAAAAGGAAAGGAAAGGTGGTGTCTATAATAATCTATAATATATTCAAATTATACACACACCAAAAAATTACCCCTTAGAAATGGTGATAGGCACGACTTGTACCCACGGATATGCAGATCTCTTTCCCTTTCTCGGGCATATGGGGACTTGGCCAATGACGTGTACAGGGGCTAGGTAAACACACAGCTAAGACTCCCTAGTAGCCGCGTCCTGCTGACCAGACGGTGGTTCTACACCACCAGTGCATCCCGTATTGCTGAAGGACGGCCTGGGCAGTCTCCCGGACTCAGGATGAACTTAGAGTGAACAAGAAATAACTCAGGTCCCTCTGAGATACTGAATTTGTTTGCTCCCACAGCATGGCCTAGACTATCTTGACTTACACAGAAATGCACTTTTTCTTTCTCATGGTCTACCTTTTGACAGCTTCAGACTAGTTCCAGTGACATGGTGACCTTCAGCAGCACAGGTGACCCATGCACAATGCAGGGGCTATGCTCCAGGCAGTTCTGAAAGGTGGTGAAGAATTGGGCCATGGGTGCTAAGTGCCTACCTTACAATTCTGGCTTGGCCACTTCTTGACTCTACCATCTTGGGCAGCCCCACTCTGGTGCCCTATTAGTTTCATTTGCAAAATGTAGATAATAACAGTGTCTAAGATACTGGGTTGCTACGAGGGAAAAATGGTGTTAATGAGGGGAAAAGAATACATATAAAACACATAGAAGAATGTTTGGCATAAAGTAAGTCCTTGACAAGGGTTAGATATCACATATCCTGTCAATATCAACCCTAAACCACCCCAGGGTCCATGGTTGTTTTATTTAGCTGGTCCAAAATTCCCTTTGGTGGTTAGAAGAATTGACAACTACGTTATCAAACAGTGGAAAAGCGTATCTATAGTCTAGTAACAAAAGGATGGAAAGTCTTTTATTACAGAGAGCTCTAATGCACTGGTCCTCTAGTGGTTCCCACAGAATGCATCAATTGCTATTTTTAGCTTAGGGGTCAGTATTAAATAGATGAAATTCACAAATGAAATACCAGTAATGAAAGTGACACATTCAGGGTCAAATGGCATTAGTACTATGAAATCAGAACCTCTTAGGCAAAGAAACCAAAATAATAGACAGCCTCTGAACTTACAGAAAAAAAACCTGAAAGGTGAAGCTGCTGATATAATCCACAAAAAAATGAGGCTGGCATTATTCAGCAGCTCATTCATTTTAGATGGTTCCTAAATTGCCTGAAATCCCTTTTATATTCTGCAAAGATCAAACATATTAAGAATGTCAAAATAAGATTAGGTAACCCCTTTCAAGCGTCAAAATAACTACTCAGAATAAAAGAAAGATTTGCAAAGTTCAGGGCTATGAAGAACATAATTAAATAGTGATGTTACGGGGGAAAATTATGGGGAGTCAAACTGGCATGAAAAGCCAGCTCAGTCACTTACGAAGGGGTTGATTTTGGCAAAATACTTAAACTGAGGTCCTGGATCCCTTCACTTGTAGATCAGGGTAATGTCATCTGTTTTATACATTCGTAGGAGAACTTAGAGAAACTCTAATGTATGCAGTTTCAGAGAACAGGACTAGTAGCTTACCTCTCTTTGATCAATCTAGAAGTCAAAATGATAAGCAGTATTTCCTGTTTTCCCGTGGTCCTTACACAAGTCTATACCCCATGTTGATTTAACTACATTTTACAGAGAGGGTTATTTGCAGAGCTTCCTTATGTTCCACTTTAGTTTTTCCCCAAAAGACCAGAATGATAGATCCAAGGGTTTCACAGAAAATGACATCCTACATAATTGCTGCTCCAGGATGACGTGGCTAACTGCAGTTTTATGTTCAACACCGTGTGCCCTAATGGGTATCACATCTGCCATTATTTCAGAATCAGGCAACTTGAACAATTCTAAAACTCCCAAATGTTTAGCCTAAACATTTAAATACAGATTGACTCGGAAGACGTCATGTGATTTGGTGATAGTGTCTAGTAATTGTCAGATTCTGTGCATTTTATCTAATTATGTGATGCGGGTTTTTAACGCAACTTTATTGCTCATAAATCATTTCCTCACTTAGAAGTCCTCAGTACGTACCAAAGTACATTACACTGCAATCTTCTGCCACAAATTTGAGTGTACATTAGAGCAAAATGTGCTACCAACAGTGAATCAGGAGAAAGAAACTGAATTGGGACAATTAGAAGACTCGACACTGCATTATTGCATATATTCCATGGAAAAAGTTCAGTCAAGACAGTGATTCAAAGACTTGATTGTATCACTCCCAGTGCAACACGTGAAGCTACTCAGGCTTTTCTTTATGGAGCATCCAAAAAGAACTATACAATTAGAATCTGTAGATGAAAGGTCTTGCAGAGTTTCAGAGACAGTGTGTAGCTGCCGCTCTTGGTAATGCTAAAAGCAACTACTGATCTGCCCAAAGAAAGTCATATAATACAGCGCCCTATTCCTTTATTCATTAAATAATTAGATGCAGGCATAATTCAAACACAAGAATTTTTAGGTTAATTAAACCACTTCAGTTAATACAACTAATATTTTTTCTAGAATAATGTTAAGCTAATGAAGGAAGGTATGAATATAATAATAACAAATTGGAAGAGTGGGAAATTTCTCTTCTTACATGCTCTGTATTTTTGAGCAGATATTTTAAATTTAGTTTAAGCGTGACCTAAAAAAATGTAGTTTTATCTTCTTCTATAACTGCCATAACTACTGGGGGATGGAAGAGAACTTTGGGCAATTTTTATTTTCTTTTCGCCTTTCATCAGATGAGGATACAATAACCTCCCATCCCCCAAATGAGATCATTATTGTTTAAACTAGCAAGTGAAACCCTTTCCTTTTCCAATTTAATTAATAGATGCTACTTTAAAAAAAAATCCATGTTCTACCTTTCACTCTGAATGAATGTTGCCATAAGCAGCATTACCCTTGGACATTTTGTAGGAACATCACCTTCCAGACAGGATGGAGGCTAACTCAGGGGTACATATTCTGTGTGGGAATACAAGTCTTCAAATGCACACTGGGAAAAAGAACTGCCCTGAAGGGTTTGCAGAAAGCAGTTCTGCTTTGGGATCTTCGCGAAGAGCAACTATTTGCCACGTTTTATGATGACTTAATGGATGATGTGCAGAGGCTACACTAGAGAATTTAAATTTTGAAAGCCATGTTGGCTGATGACAGAAATGGCAAGGCCACTTACGACACTTTAAGTTTATTATGATGTGTTAGTTGCTTTCCCTGTTTTACAAGTTTATGTATATTTAAAGACATAAGTTCTGGTGAATGTTTCAAAGTGATCCATTGGGGAAAAACAAAACAAAACAAAACAAACCCTATTGGCCCAATATATTCCAAACCTTAATGGAAGAAAAAAATGAAATAACATAAGAAATAAATGTACTCAAAAGAAAGTCCCAACACTGATATAATCTAACATTTAATCCTGATTTAATAAACTGTAATAAGAAAAGTTCAATACCTCTTAACTCTTTTAGGCTGGGCTTTAACTTGGTCTTCTAGGCCAAAAGTTACTTGTAAATGTGTTGAATGAGAGATGGTATTGCCATTTTGGCAATGTCAACAATCACACTTAAAAAGATGGTTGTTCATGGGGTACCTTTGTCTCTACTTCGAGAAAGAGAGATGAGTTTGAGCCTCACAGGTTGTGGCTAAGCACCTGGCTCAATGTCTTTCTTCCATCAGCTTGAATTAGCTTATTCAATCCACTTCATTGCAGTTATCTGCTCTGTGAATGATCTGTGGTTGCCAGGAAGCTCTTAACTTGAGATCCAGAATGGCTCCCAGACATTGACAGGGGTCAAAATTTCAAATGAAAAGCTAATTATTAGGTCACGGTAACTGGCTGCAAAAGGAGGATGAGCTGAAGGGAGAAAGCTGCGTGTCTTCAAAGACTGTTTATAATACCATATGGTCTAACACTGGCTGCACATTTGAAAGAAAGTAATTATTAAAATCTAGAAAATGATGAAAGCTTGGGTTTATTTATATCAAGTCTAAATGAAGGCATGAAAAAGTTAAGAATATATCAGTTTGGTATTTGGGAAGTCAATTCTGTGTTTACTTGGGTCAGATTTATTAAACATACTTATCACATGATTAATATATTTTAGATTATGGCTTTTCTTTATTACTGGTGTTAGTTCTGTAACTCTGTGGGAAAAAAAAGGGATTTACTGTGCTTGCGTTACCTTCATGGCCAACACACACAGGAACGAAAATCATGCTGAGTAAATTTGTAACATGACATCCTCTATTTTTTCACTCATTTAATTGTTCTTTCAAAAAGTCATGCCTATTTTCTTTCTGTCATTCTGCCTAAGGTATGTTATCATCTTTTAATAGGAAGTTGTTGAAAAACAGTATTCCAGATTACCATCATATGGCTTGAAAAAGGCAACAAAGAAATAGGACTACCTCCCTGCAGCAACAAAAATGAAAAGTTTTGAGATCAAAAGCCAATTAGCCCAAAAGAATATAGTATTTTTTTATTAAGCTGCACAATAAACCAATTTTCTCCAAAGATAATTCCCTCTCCTCTTGCCACCTAATGGACAACTTTTGTTCAGGTATGCACCTGTCATCATAATTCTAGGACAGATGAACTCATTTCTAGTTCCAGAGCAAAATATCCAATCAGTCCAAATCACAGTAGTTGGGAAGTGAACTTGATCCATGGGTGGGTAAGTGACATAAGCTGGCAAGTTAGCCTTAAGAGAAGATGTCAGGAGGAAGGGATTTCTTCTCTTCCTTCTATAAAATAACAAAGACCCCTGGTATAGTTCAACTCTGAGGGAAAAGAGCATTAAGGCTGATACTAAAAACATCCTATTCCAGAAACATCTTTATTTTCCGCTATGATTCTCTTATAAATAGGGATTCCCTTGGGGAGGCAGAGAACTTGCTGATGAAGGAGGCAAATCATCCCACTGCTGCAATGTCCTGGTTTATGGTGTGTCCGGGAGGGATGCTGTGTGTGAGGAGGATCTAAAGGGCTTGGCCATGTATTGGGTCAATGAGACCTTCAATATGCGGTCTTGGGGGTACCACAAGACATAATATGAAAATGTGTAAGTACTACTTATGACCTGATAATGATATTTAATTTAGAAAATGCTGCCCTAGCCTCACTATAACCTTTTCCAAACTCTTTCAGAGTAGTCACCCATTTTGATGAATATCAACACGGGATTCAATGAACCACTGCTTCGTTTTCGCTCTGAGGAACATGTGCTTTTGCCATTAGGTACCGTTGTTTATTGACATATGATATTTCCACAGACAAAAATCTTTCATTACAGATATAGTGGAACGTATAATCATAATTGTATAGTATAGAAAATAAAACTTTTTGGTATTGTTCTTGGCATTTCTTAATGTAAAACTAGTGACAAACATCTTTAGAAAAAATAACAAAATAGTCCTTCGGTATTAAAATTTCTTCCTAAAAAGCGTCTGGTCAAAGGTACGAGGATGACATGTTATTAATGCATAGATGAGTTAGGCGTGAATAAATGAAACTAATCCCATCTCTGAGAGTAAATCAAACCATTTGAAATCTAGAGGTCACCATTTATCATAGGTCGGTTGAAAGAAACAATAAGCGCAGCTTTTTCATGGTTCTGTGGTTTCCGACAATGCAAGTGTTTAAACACCGCATACCCGGGATATAAACAACATACTGCATACTTACCAGGTGGTTTTTATGCCACTTTGCTGAATGCAGGATTAATATATTTGGGCTTTTATTGCTTGAGTAGAAAGTGCTCATTACTTATTATTTTATGTTTATAGCACAGAAATTAAAAAAAAAACAACAAAAACAAAAAGGTTTTGGAAATGGCATACATCACACTGTTGTAGTGGTTGATTTCCTCAAGATTGTCTTCTGTGGTTTTGGTGCAGTGGGAGGAGGCACAGTTGCAGGTCTGAGAGGGGGGAAACTGTGACTGTGGCTTATTCCCAGCCCCCCGTTTTCCAGTGGAAAAGGAGGGAGGTGGGGTGGAGGAGGGAGGGGGGGGCCTGGGTGAGGAAGCTTTTCCGATGGGTGGACAGGTTCGCCGTGTAAATGGACCTCCCTGTTTTTTATGTTATACCGGGTGTCACAGTCGGGACAATAGCCATGGTACTGTACTTTTTCATTAAACCGAACTCGTTCCCGAGGCCCTGCCTGGAGGCACCTGTCTTTTTCAGGTCTGTGCTTCAGAGGCCGTCCGGGAGCCTTGTCCAAGGTACTAGCGGGTATGCAGCAGACGTCTCCATTTGGAATTTTGTTGGGTGCCCCGGGAAAGCCTCCATTTCGCAGGAGGGTACCATTCGTCTTCACAGGATTGACCGTTGGCACCCCTCTCGGGGGCTCTTCACTCTTCACAGGGGTCAACCGCGGGGGAGGTGGCGGAGGGTTTGGCTTTCTCAGGACGGTGAGGATAGCAGACGGGTGTGCTGGGGGCTTGATGAGGGGTGCGTGGGCCTGCACTTTGATCTTCTCGATGCTGGAGGCTGTTGTGCCGCTGGAGCTACTATTCAGGGTGTCCGTTTTGGAGCTGTCGGTCATCTCATCCTCCAGCTGCAGGTCGGAGGTCAGGGTATCAATCTGGTCAACCACCTGGTGGAAAGGACAAGGTAACTGTGTTGAGCAATGACCCAAAGCCAAACACACGAGAAACGTCTCCCAGTTGAGCTAGAAATCTGCTCGGGGAGCCTTAACTCCTACGACGCGGTCGATTCCATGGCTGGGTAATGTTTTCATTCAATGCATTGACAGAACAGCCTCCAGAGGCGTGTCGACTGTTTGATAACCTAATGATTTCACGTACCTAGAACACAATATAGATTTATGGATACATTCTATTCCTGGCTCTGCTGAGCCCACCAAAGATAAGACCCTGATGCAGAAACATAACTGATTTTTTAAAACAAGAGGCGGCGGCGACTTTCCCTTGTCGGCCTGGAGAAAGCTACAGGAGAACACGAATAATGAGAAAAGCCAGATACTCTGCAAAACCCTAACTTTTCTTGAGATGATCAGAGAACCGAGAATCACAAGGACACCCACCGAACTGAGCTGCGAAAAGTCTCCTCTGAGTACAGAAAGGACACGTCATAGACTGGCGCAACTTTGGCAAACCATAGGGAACAGACAGCCTCCTCCAAAGGGAGGAAAGGAAACAGCTAGAACTTAATGAATAATTAAAGGTGGAATACGTGCTATCATGACAATTTAGAGTCCCCAGGAGCCCAGACACAACGCCATCAATCCTCACTCATGTCTCTGTTCCACGGGCCTGTCGTGCGGGGGGCTGAGGGCAGGGCAGAGAATGGAATGAATGAGTCCCCCCCGCCCCTGGGCACACAGGCATAAAACCCCAGTGACTTCCCAGATCCTCATCCCTCATAAAACCCAACACTTAAGTATTAAGGGAATGGCAACCGTCCCTGTTTCTGAGAAAGGGGAGAAGCAGCGGCTGTCTGACTTTGGGGAAAGGGGCAGAAAATTCTCTTGGCCCCAAGAACTTGCACTGCAGATGTCTGCCATCACTTGGGGGAGGGATCCAAGTTCACAGCATCTCAAGACCTGCCTCAGACACAAAGCAGAGGCAGGGAATCCAACGTGTCTGGCAGAACCATGTAATGTAGGTCCGACCCAAGTGAAGGAGAATGGATGTGAAGGAGGAAGATGGCACTGAGGAGTCAGGGTGCTAGAGCAACTGATGGAAAGAATCTGGGACAAAGAGTCTCTGTCCTGTTCAGGCATCATCTGGAGGCAGCTCGCAGGAAGGAAGCACAGCATTAGCTGGATATCAGAACACGGTCATTCACCCTCCCTCAAGGTCCAAGAGACCTTGGAGACCATTCTCATGGTTGCCATAAATGCACGATTACCCACATATGAAGATGGAAAGGTTATGGATCACTTTTAAAATAGTTTATTTACATACAGTCTTTTCATTTCACGTTTCCATAGGCAGATTTGTCTCTCCTTCTTCAGGCCTAAGTGTGTTGACTGTGAGGCTGGCTCTTTGACACATGGTGGCAGAATTGGGCTCAAAATGAAAACATAAGCATCCAGAACGTAGGGAGGATGTAGAGATTCTACTTCTTCCTCATGAGGGTCTTAAGTGATTGCTTCTTGCTACTGTCACCAGAGCTCAGACTTCTATTTTAGCTCCTAAATATATATATCAAACCCACTTCTCTGCATTTTCATTTCTTTGGTCCTCCTCTGAGTCACCACTATTTACCATATGGGACCCCCCAAAATCACCTTGCTCCCTCTTTCAATTCTGTCATGTCAGTGATTTTTTTTAAAACAGAAATGTGCTCTTGGCCTCGACTCCGTGCTCAAAACCTTTCAATGCCTTGTTCATTTCTCCTGTGATAAAGATAAATTCTTAATACTATCTCCAAGGTCTTGTATAGTTTCCCTCAGTGCTGTGCTTGTATAAGTTTAAAACTGGTTTTTAGAGGTGTACGGGAGTTTTGATTCGAAAAAGGTTGCCAATTTTTGTGGTGTAAATTCCCACTGTGATCAATTTCAAGTTAGTCAATGTGACATCACTGCATGTGAGGTTGGGAGGAAATGTTCACTGACACAGGAGTAGAAAATGCTTCTACAGGCCAATAGAATGGGCAAAAATAAACTCAGGGGCACAAATAATAGTAAAATGTAGTGAAATAATTAAGAATGACTAAGAACAATTAGAAAGCCTTTGTATTTAATGTAATTTATTTAATATGAGTTTATATATAGATACATTTTTAAATTTTATTTTATTTAAATTCAATTAACATATAGTATCTTATTAGTTTCAGAAGTAGAGTTCAGTGATTCTATATTTTGGTTTTAATAATGGTTATTTAGCAGCTGGCACACACAAAATTTCTGAAAATAGAACAATTGGCCCTTTTTAGCCAGTACCAGTCAGCACATCACTGTCTCTCCTCAAATGACTCTCCATCCTCAACTCTAATAAATTTCCCTTTTCTTTTCTGTTCTCAAATCTCCTGGGTCTTCTTATAGACCCTCATAATTGTCAGTCTGCTTCATGCCATAGGACATTTGCAAATATGGATTTTTCTTTTTGAAATGCTCTGACTTCCCCTCTTTGTTGACTTAACATCTTAGCTCAGGAGTCCCTCATGATGTCAGCCTTCCCTATCCTACTGCAATTTCCCATGTGGGTCATGTGAATTTGTTAAATATTCACAGGGAACTTTATTTCTTTCACTCAAAGCATTCACATACTTTTTGATTGTTTAGTTAGCAGTGGGAGTACCGGAATAGTCTTTCCTCTCTAGACTCTAATTTCAGTGAGATCAGAGACCAGGTTTGTTCTTACTACTGTGACCTAGTCCTAAGGTAGTGAATGACACTCAAAAGGGGCTCGTTAAATACGTGTTAAATAAATACACTGAAGGTTATTTCTTTAGTTTTAAGAGTGAACAAAAAGCATGTTCTTTCTCCTTTGAGTTTTGGAGTTGTTACTTTTCAAAGTCACAACTGCTCAGTTATTCTAGAATAAAATAGGGGGAAAGGGATTTATCCAGAAATGATCCAGAGCTGGTGGCACATTCGGCAGCTCTAGCCCAGACATCTCAGAAATTAAAGCGGGAGGACATGGAAAGAATGTGAGAGATAGGGGGACAGTCCGGGCTCACAGGTACGGTGCACGATTTAACCTGGAGAGACTCTTTACCCTGAGCCTTCTATCGCATTAAGTATCTGCAGGGAAGGAGAGAAAGCTGGTTCGCTCTGAGAAGGGAGGGAGGCTGCTAGTCAGAGATGAATCAGTATTGTCTGAGCCTCTCATATAGTTCTGTAGCTGCTGGCTGGTTTTAGTCTCCATGTTGTTGTTTCCTGCCTGTTAACGCCAACAGAATGAAAAACTAAAACAGAAAAATACAGTTGACCCTTGCACAACACAAGGCTTAGGGGTACTGCTTCTACTGTGCAGTCAGAGATATGCATTTGTTGAACCCCGAAAACTTAACCGACTGTTGACTTGGAAGCCTCATTGATAACAGAAAGAGTTGATTAACATCTATTGTGTATGCTATGAGCATTATCTATTGTACTCTTACCACAAAGTAAACTAAAGAAAATGTGATCAAGGAAATATAAGGAAGAGAAAGTACCTTGCAGTCTTGCATTGATTGAAAAAAAATCTGCATGTAAGTAGACCTCCAGGGTTCAAACATGGGGACTTTAAAGGTCAACTGCACTGCCCTCATGGAGCAGGGCATCTAGTGGAAGGACCTGGCATGAATTAGATACTCAAACAAGTAAGTGTAAAAGTAGTACTTTTCCAGGAGCTCCGAATGACAGACTGAGATTCTGTAAGAGGGGAATAAAAATGCTCCATCAGAAAAGTTGGTGAAACTCCCCTGAAGGATGAGCAGCTGTTAAATGGTAGGAAAGGAAGGATTCCAGAAGGCCACTCAGGAAAGGGCCTGATAAAGGTCCTATGACAGAAGAGAGGGCCTGAGTGTGAGCCATATAAAGAAGACTCTAGGCTGAAGGGCACCTGAGAGGTGAGGCTGGAGAGTTCGCCAGCAGCCAGGCTCTGAGAGTCCCTGCTAAGTGCTGATCAGGTGCCACATAAAAGAGTTCCAAAGGGAGAGAAGCACTGTTCAAAGAGATGCTGATTTGCTATTTTTCAGAATGGAAGCATCATCTAATGAGAGAAGTACACAGAGCTCCAAACAGGAAAATATAAACAAACCCACACCCAGACATACCGTCATGAGAACACAGAACATGGAAAAGTATAGATGCCCAAAAGGTACCAAAATGGCATATTAATGATTTTGTATTAAAGCTAATCGGGACCCAGCTGGTGGAAGGACACTCAGACCCTCCTGTGTCCACTGGAAAGCAAGAAATAAATCTTTGTATGAAAAGTACCCTTGCTGTACTAAGGAATAAAAAGGCATCCTTATCACCAGAGATAGGAATTTTAAAGCAAGAAAACTATACAAACAAACCCTGTTGCTTTTTAAAAAAAATATTTTATTTATTTGAGAGAGAGAGAGAGAGACAGAGATAGTGAGAGAGAGCACGAGAGTGGAGGAGAGGGAGAAGCAGGCTTCCCGCTGAGCAGGGAGACTGATGTGGGGCTCGATCCCAGGACCCTGGGATCATGACCTGAGCCGAAGGCAGACGCTTAACTGACTGAGCCACCCAGGTGCCCCCCTTGTTACTTTTTTACTCATCTACTAACTCAGCCCAAATTCTACTTAGAATTCCTTACCAGTTAAATCTCGAAGCCTCTGTTTTCTTTATCCTGTCAATTCCTCACTAATTTATTTTCTCTTTGTCTAAAATGGATAAAAACTGCCTGCCTTGGTCATTTGTTTGGGTCTCAGTTTCATTACTGGACCTCAATGCACACATAATAAAACTTTGGGTTTTTTTTCCTGTTAATCTGTCCCATGTCAATTCAATTCCTCAACTAGCTAGAAGAACCCTGGGAGGAAAGGAGGAAATGTCTCCTTCTCCTACAAAAGTAATGATAGAAGTTTTACAACAATAAATCAAGGGGCACCAAGTATGTATTGAGCAGCAAAAATTAGGCTGACAGGTTTTCAAACAAGCAACAGAAGTCTGAAGAAAATTTAGGAATATGGTTCATAATAAAAGAAAGTAATTGGAAATATAGTTGAATTCTTCTGTAAACGTGAGGGTAAAATCAACATTGTCAGACATAAAGACTGGGAGAGTGTACTTTTTACAGCTCAGTGCTGAAAGTACTGGTAAATGACATTTCAGAAAGAGGTAAAAAAAAAAAAAACAGAAGAAAGGGCTAGCATACAAGAAGCATAGATGAGCGAAGAAATTATAAAATAATAAAAATGTGCATTGATTACAAAACAATAATGTACTAATGACTAATTGGGGAGATTAGAAAAATGTGAAAGTAAAATACTAGGAAAAATGACATGTCTGATTGGGAAACAATCAGATTTAAAACATTTTAAGGTCACTGTATTTTTGTGTGTGTAAGGAATCAGTAGTGATGTGATACTGATTATGACTCATTAAGTCAAGAATGCATGCGAAAAAATTTTAGGGCCACTACTGAATTAATTAATAGACAAACTTATAATTTCCAAAATAATATAAAGTTTAAAAAGTGAGTAAGAAAAATTTGGCAACTTTTAAATTTTAAAAAGGCAGAAAATAAGAAAACTAAACAAAAAAAAAGAGCATGGTAAACAGAAAAGAAACTGAATAAGATAGAAAAAAAATTCCAAATATATTAGTAATCATAACAAACATAAATAGATTACAATAATTTATTCAAAAAAGGACACTGAGACATTGATATAAACCGACACAAATAAGACACAGTGGACAAATGGCTTAATGAAACCTGATGCGGCTCCATAAACACTAAGCAAAAAACTTAACCTAAATTTTTCTTCATCGAAACAGTTTTCTATCAATACCAATTTAGGCAAAAAAAAAAAAAAATGACTGAAACAGGGGTGCCTGGGTGGCTCCATTGGTTAAGCGTCTGCCTTCAGCTCAGGTCATGATCCCAGGGTTTTGGGATCAAGTTCTGCATAGGGCTCCCTGCTCAGGGGGGAATGTGCTTCTCCCTCTGCTTGCTGCTCCCCCTGCTTGTGCTCTCTCTCTCGCTCGCATGCTCTCACTCTCTCTCTCTCAAAAATCTTTAAAAAAATGAATGAAACAAAATTTAGAGCTTATGTACACACACATGAAAAATCAGAAAAATGTTGTAAAAAAGTAACTGACACAAGCAGAATGCCTAATTTCCACTCAGTCTCACGGGTAATCAAGGGAGGGCAAACAAGACAGATGCAATAGCATTTCATTCTCAATAGTGATTCAAAACAAAACAGTAAGATAATTCCAGTTGATAATGATGATGCGGATAAATGGGAACTCTGTACATTGCTAATGCCAATATAAATTCAGTCCATTAGAAAATTTTTGACAATGTCCTATAAAGTGGACAATGTACATACCCTACAGTATGGGTATTTTAGCAACAAAGCCTACCCTACTCTAGAGAAACTCAAACGGATGTGCACAGGGTTGAAAAAGCATAGGAATGTTCCTTGCAGGTTGTTTTCTCATAGCAAAAAACTGAAAACAACCTAAATATCTGTTAGTAAATGCTTAGGTGGGCAAATATAAAGTAGCTCAAAGGAAGTAACTAGACCTACACGCATCAGTAGGGATAAATCTCAAAGACCTAACGCTGAATGTAACAAAGTTAAAACACATATACTCAGTGTGTCTGTATTGTTTCTACAGAGAAACAAAGGTAGTTTAGTTTACAAAATGTGAAAATAAATAATACACACCAAATTTAGGCAAGGAGGAAGGGGGGTGGGTGTGGAGAGGCCACAACCATAATAAAGCTAAAATACTTTATTTCTTTTAAAACTTCATGCAAAGTAATTAGGATAAAGGGTTAACTTTTGTTAAATCTGGGTTACAGTTGTTACACTAGCTTATTTATTTTCTGTCATGTGTGAAACATTTTATAACTTGAAAATAAGATAAATATTTAACACTAGTTAAATAAAGTTAGAAAGAAAGAAAAGAAGTAATTCTTAAGCTGCCATGCGGAGAACATACTGAAAGGCGCTGAAGTTTATTTACTTGGCTAGTTAGACTCTATTGCAGCCAAGTGAGAGATGAATAAATTAGCCAGACAAGGAATACACTGCTGTGTCCTTGTAATTACAGTTCAGTGTTTGGCTGAAGCTCTTTCAAAGTATCATATTGCAACTAAAGGAATCATAACCACAGGCATGATGTAATTAAACCGAAAACAAAATGAAAGAAAGTAGGACTAGAGGGACCGACTGTTTGCAGATATTTGGAGGTGAGAAGAGTGTGACATTAATCATAAGTCTGAGAACATGCACACCTAACATGAGACGCAAGGGAGAAATGTATCTCTCGAATATGAAACTGAGCCATCTAATTGTAGCTGCTCATGTTTAGAGAAGAATCTGCTAATGGAATGGAAACAAAGAGAGATTTAAAGAAAGGACAATGAGAGGTGATGTGTTTGATGATTTTCAGAGGCTTTTGTTAGAATCACATACAAGGAAGCTGTGGATCAATTGTGGAATAATTAAGAATAATGATCATTGTGATTTAGGAATCACACGAGCTCCAGGTTTTCGTACCTGGGGAATATCCCTAAATATTTTCATAAAAGAGAAGCAGATTCAGCAGAAATTAAGTGGTTATATGATCTAAGCTATTCGTGAAAATCCAAAATTCATTTACATTAATTCTATAAATATTAAGCTATAAAGAAAAAAAATAGAGACACTGTAGGGTTATTTTTAGAGTGAAAGCCAGGACAAACAGACTTACCTAAAATTAAAAAAAAATTAAGAGCTTTTTGTCCCATGTTCTCACGTGGCTATGTCCTTTTATTATTGCAATTGCCTTAATATATTGGAATTATCTATTTATATGTGTTCCCCTCAGACCACACGCCTGCATTTCCACTTTAGTTTCCCTGGCAGAAAGCAGTGATTCCACGAGTAGATGCTCTAACAATAGGCTGAGAGAGAGAGAGAGAGAGGTGGACAAAAGTAGACTGAGAGAAAAGACAGATCTTGATCTCACTTCCATCCTTCCCCAGCTTTTCCAACTCGGGTCCGATTTGCAGTCTTCACACTTACCAATTCCAGATGGTTCAGAAAGGCACAAAGGAATGGATGAAGCAGAGAAAAGGAAGCTGGAAATAAGGCATGGGTGACACCCGGTAAGCTCTCCTCCTATGTTCTTGACTCTTCGAGCCGATCTCCACAGCACGGGGGAGAGAACATTTCGGTCACTCTCCAAAACAGTGAAGCTAGTTTAAGTGTATATTTATCTTTAATTATTTGTCTATATTGATAGCTGTAGATGTATTTAGAATGTTCCTAAATCCTCCTGCTCTTGTTTAAATAAAAACCACACAATATATAGTTCAATTGCCTTAAAAACAAAGAAAACGCTCTCTCAATTTGGGGGAATCTTCCTCTAGGGTCTCCTCAGTAATAATTCACAACTATAAAAATTGCAGTTCCAAACTTAATGGAAGGAGAGAAAGAATTTAACCCCAACTTAAATCTGTGTAAGAAAGTTTATGAAATCTTCTAAGGTCTTTAATATTGATTTATCAGAACAACCACCCTTTGAATATGTGGCATTAGCTGCAAAGATCTAAAAAGAGAAATGAATGGGAGCCATAGGAATTTCTCCCATGAGAAAGAAGCAGCTGAAAACATTCCCTCCCCATAGCTCTTAGACCATGGTCAGTGGCTGAGCCCAAATGCAGGCAGACCCAAGAGCTCTGTCTAGCAGAGGCACGGTATACAGGATAGCAACCAGCAGACCCAGTCAGATCTTCCCTGGAAGAAATGAAACAGAGAGGAGTGGAGTCACCAATGGGGTCTCACAGCATGAGGACAAGTGGTCAATATCCTTAGCTTTCTATTCACAACTCACACACTTTATTTCTATTTTGGATATTATACCAAATTTTAAAGACCCAACTTATATTTATCTATGTGCCTATTACCTATGCTACGGACCTATTGAGAGGATTAAAATAAGTAGTTCATCCTAGAGCACACAACTCTGTGTCCCATTGCTAGATCACAGTATTTGTTAGATACTGCATCTGAATGGCTATGTACAAATAATTCTTGTAATCATTTTGTGAATGCACTGTGTTAGAACAATTTAATATGTGGAAACACTGAAATCATCCCACAATTGGTTAACTCTGCTTTGGCATTTATTTATCTTAAAAAAAAAAAATCTATGAGAACTTTAAAAAAAACCAAAAAGCCAGGAGTGACTCAGGCTTCTCTTGATTTTTGAAAAGCCCCAGGACCAGTCTGGAAGAGAGTTGCTCAGGTGGTAAACACTAAATGCTTGCTTCCCAAGAGACAACTAGAATAGTCTTGGGCTCCTAAAGCTGTCTCTGGATTTCCATAACAACTATTACATCCTTAACATTATTTCGTAGAGACTAGTTCCACAATACCCCAAACACCATACTAATATTGTTGTATTAGCTCATGCTTATGTATTCTCCTTGTCCTTGGTGCATCTGACAGGGCATACAATGCAGGTGCTGGAAGTCATCTAGGGCAGATAAGGCAGTACCTTGAAGTTGTTGGAGACTCAAGCTCTGTCTAGCTTTCTGCTCTGCTGTCCCAAGTGTGTGACCTACATTTTCATGTCCAACTTCAGAGCTGGACTTCTAGTGGTCACATAAGCATTTCAAGGGGAAGAACAGAAAAGGTGAGCAAAGGCATAACTACTGATGTTTAAAGAGATGTTTCAGGAGTAATGCATTTGATTTGCTTACATTTCACCAGCCAAAATTAAGTTTCCTAGAGGCAAGGAGGCTGGAGAATGGAGGCTTTTATCTGGGGTTCAATGTGCCCAGTGAAAAGCAATGATTCAATAGAATAAAAAGGGACGAAGGCTATTTCAGGCCAAACAGCATCCTCTGAAACAGAGATTAAAACACACACACACACACACACACACACACACACACACACACCCCACACAAACAAAAAATCATATACATCTAATCATTCTTGTTGGGTAGTACATGGGGAGGATAAACTTCCTTAAAAATGTTTAATTTTTTGAAACATTTTTAGGTACCGGGCTTGATCTCATGACCGGTGAGACCATGACCTGAGCCAAAACCAACAGCTGGAGGCTTAACTGACTGAGCCACCCAGGCGTTCCTTTTAAAACTCATGCAGACAATGCATGGTATATTTTGGGGAGGTATTGTGTTGTTTGATTTTGTAATATGCATAAAAGTGGCAATTGATACCCTGTTCTCTGGAAGCTACCAAGATTTAAAAGAAAAACAAACAACACCATCATTCATGTCAAGCCTCATCAAGAGAAAAGCAAGATAAAGCTATAATGCAATCTGTCTTACTTTCTGTGTGTTCAACTGGGTTTGACAAATATTTCTTGTGCAAATACTATTCATCTGTTATTATATGAGACAAGATTATGAAAAATGTTTCTAGTTCAATAGGGTCTGATCATACGTACTTAGTGTCTTCCTCTCCAAATCATAGTTAAATGAGAGTAAAGCGGAACAACAGTAACAAATTCAGAAAATTTTCTCAAAGTGGGGTATACACGGATCAGAGATTCTTATAAATACAGGAATGAATTAATAAAAAGGTGGAAAAAGCACTGATGGAATCCCAGAAGAATTCCAAACCTGAAAGTGGGATATAGAGAGGGTGGGAGTGAGAAGTAATGCACAAATTAGAGTGTGAAGTTGTTGAGTGACTGTAACTCACAATGGAAAACACTGTGTCAAATGCTCTCATGCTCTTTGAAGGGCAGCAAGATTAACAGCACAGCAATAGCTCATACTGAGAAAAGCTGAGATTCTAGCTATAAGGAAATTGAACAACTGAGATTCTACCTATAAGGAAATTGCACAATGTTTCTGGATAAGTAGAAGGCTGAGTATAGTCAGTAACTCCAGCAAAATTGTTCTCCTTTACTTTTCGATTGGGAAAGCTGTGGAAATGGGATAAGAACAGCTAGTTTCTCACTGTCCAGATACATTAAGGTAATGCCTGCCTGTCTGACATATTCAGAACCTTCAGTCAGCACTGTGCCTTGTCCTATATATGGGAAAGACTATACAACATCTATATAATATAAATATATGCCTGAGGATCAAAAGATCATTGAGGGTAAACAATAGCCCAAAATAGAAAAACCAGGATGAATGTACAGATCAATAATGAAGATGAACCTGCCATTATTAGTGAACCCAAGAGAACTTCGCAGTAAATCTAATTAACGTATTACAGAGGTTTGGGAATGTCTTGTAGCTATAAAATAAGAACGCACGGCTATTTTTTAAAAAAAGTAGCAGATGTTAGAGAAATATTTGGAATATAAAACACAATTACTAAATTAAACAAATTAATAGAAAGGCTGGAAGATACGATCTAAGAAATATTCCCAACCATAAAGCAAGAATATTTTTTTAAGGAAAATACAAGAAAAAAATTAGGACTCAGGGAGCAAGAAAATAAATCCTGCAGCTCCAGCTGATTGAGGAGTTCCAGAAAAAGGGGGAAAATGTAGAATGGCAATGTTCAAAGAAATAATAAAAGAAAAAAATTCACAGTTGACAATACAAACGGAGTTTCAAATGGAAAGCACCACCTGAGGACTAATCAGGATGAATGAAAACAAAGTCAATCACCTACCAAACAAACCCAGGGCACCCAGAAAGAAATGAAAATCAAATAATCATCACAGTTTCTTCAGGATGAATGGATGATGGAAAACATTTTTACCAGTAACTTCAACGGTTCTGGCTAAAGTGATTTCAATCCCATTTCTACACTTGGCTAAATTAATATCTCAGTGTAAGTGAAAATCAAAATATTTCTAGATATTACAGACAAGGACAGTGTATATCCCTTGTATCTGTTCTTCGAAAGCGAAGGACATACTGTAACACAGTAAAATGGAATCTGAGAAAGGAAGAATTAGAGCCAAGAAACATTGTAACACAGAAGTGTGAAAGCAAATGAAAGAACGTAAGAATAACACCTGTATCACAGACCTAAAAAGCAATTATCCCTTTTTTCTTAAAGATTTATTTATCTGGGGCACCTGGGTGCCTCAGTCGTTGAGCGTCTGCCTTCGGCTCAGGTCGTGATCCCGGGGTCCTGGGATCGAGCCCTGCATCGGGCTCCCTGCTTGGCGGGAGGCCTGCTTCTCCCTCTCCCACTCCCCCTGCTTGTGTTCCCTCTCTCACTGTGTCTTTCTCTGTCAAATAAATAAAAATAAATCTTAAAAAAAAAAGATTTATTTATTTATTTTTAAGGTGGGGAGGAGACAGAGGGAGAGAGGGAATCTTAAGCAGACTGCATTGAGCGTGGAACCCAACCTGGCACTGGATCCCACAACCCTGAGACCAAGAGTCCGAGGCTTAAAAGACTCCACCACCCAGGTGCCCCTAAAAAGCAATTATTCTGAAGTAACACAGGGAATCAGAAAGCTCCAAGAAAAAATAATAATGAATTCCACCGAACAGGTCATATAATTGGAAATTTGTAACAGCAGTGAAATGGGGAAGAAGTATACTCTTGGCAGTGTGGTCAATAACAATGGTGTGCAAGAAGAGAATTCATTTGTATCTTCAAGTGAATTCCCTTCTGGGAGGTTCAAGTTTAGAAACACATGTTTAAATTCATTTCTTTATGAGTTCATTAACATCGTTTCATTCTATTTTTACTATTGAGATATTGGTTATTGATGGATGTCTTCAACATATAGAAAAAAACAAAAGATTAATTCTTCATCTTCCAAAAAGATGAGTCAAATGATGTGAGTTAAAGTTAAAAAAAAAAGGGTTTGAGCATATTAGATAGTTGACTAATTAGAAAATAGAGATGAGTAGGGGCATCTGGGTGGCTTAGTCAGTTGTGTCCCACTCTTGATTTCAGCTCACATCATGATCTCAGGGTCATGAGACTGAGCCCTGTGTGGAAACCCAAATCGGGCTCCACAATCTGAGGAATCTGCTTGAGATTCTCTCTCTCCCTCCCCGCTGCCCCCTCCCTGCTCGCACACACACACATCTTCTCTCTCTCAAATAAATAAGTAAATAAAATCTTAAAAAAAAAAAAGGAAAGAATGACAAGTAGCTAAGAGGAATATGTCTTGGGAAAGGACTAGATGCTGGAGAGTTGGTAAAGAAGGAGGGGCCACCTGGGTGCCTCAGTTGGTGAAGCACCTGAGATCTCAGCTCAGGTCTTAATCTCAAGGTACTGAGTTCAAGCCAGGAGTTAGGCTCTGTGCTGGGTGTGGAGCCTAGTTTTTTTTTTTTTTTTTTTTTTGTTTTTTTTTTTTTAAAGGATAAAAGAAAGAATTGTACTGGTACATCCTTATAAAGAACCTGATTTGGAGATGGGAATGCAAGTGTATATAACTAACATGATGATGGTTAAAATCATACCCAAGAAAATCAAAGATAAAGGATAAACAACCTCATTTATCCCCATGTAGGCTAATAATTATGATACATTGTGTGTGTGTGGTGGTAAAAGGATCTGCAAGTGTAGGAAAGCAGGAGTCATCTACTCTTTCCAAGCAGATTGGTTGGTAGCATTGGTTAGAGATAGTTTCAGCCAGGTGACACCCGAGAGAAGTCTTGAATGATAAAATAAAATTTGGAGGAAAAGTCATTTCTTGGCAGAGGCAATAGGATAAAGGTGTGAAATACTATTTTTTAATGTGTTTGTAAAGAATAAAGTAGGAATGGGGCGCCTGGGTGGCTCAGTCGGTTAAGCATCTGCCTTCGGCTCAGGTCATGATCTCAGGGTCCTGGGATCGAGTCCTACGTCGGGCTCCTCACTCAGTTGGAGAGTCTGCTTCTCCCTCCGCCTGCCACTCCCCCTGCTTGTGGGCTCATCCTCTCTCTGTCAAATAAATAAATAAAATCTTTAAAAAAAAAGGAATAAAGTAGGAAATGACAAGTGAATAGAACACAAGGCTGAAAACAGATAAAGGCTAGGTTGTGGGGGGACCCAGTAGGCCACGTTAAGAAGTTTAGATGCTGTAAATTGCAATTTTAAAGATGAGTCCTCAGAAGGTTGAGATTTATGGCACTGTCAAAAAAAAAATGTTTGAAGTTAGTGCTTTGATAGAGAAATGCAGATGGATGCTCATGTTGTAGTAGGTTCATTTCCTTAAAGTCATAACATACTTTATAACCATAGTACTGATAGTATACAGATAGCCTTGGTTCCAACTATAAAATTTAACTCTAGATACGATTTGTCCAAAATGTTAATGGACTCTGGCAGCCTTGGAAAATCACACCAGTTTCAACAGGTTATGGTTACTTGGAGCACTAAATAACCCGAAATTTCTAACTCTACACTTTGCAAAACCAAGATGGTTAATTGTTTTTTAAAACTCGTAAGACGAAAGTACCTGGTTTCATTTAAATCAATTCCACATAGAATCATAAGCATTTTTGAGATGCTTCTGAAGGAAGCAGAAATCCCTGAAATTATTACACAGGCATACTTCATTTTATTATTGTGTTCTGCTTTATTGCACCAGTCTAGATGCCATTAAGAGCACTCGTGATTCATGGGAAAAAAGCCAAAATGTCAACATTCAAAGGAGTTTGGAGGAAGCTGATTCCAGCTACCATGGATGACTTTGAGGGGTTCAAGACCTCTGTGGAGGAAGTCACTGCAGATGTGGTGGAAAGAGCAAGAGAACTAGCATTGGAAGTGGAGCCTGAAGATGGGACTGAATGGCTACCATCTCATGATAAGACTTGAATGGATAAGTTGCTTCTTATGGATGAGCAGAGAAAGTGGCTTCTTGAGATGGACTCTACTCCTGGTGGAGATGGCGTGAAGACTGTTGAATGACAACACAGGATTTAGAACATAACATACCCTTAGTTGATAGAGCAACGGCAGGGCCTGAGAGATTGAGTCCAATCTTGAAAGAAGTCCTCGTGTGGGTAAAATGCTATCAAACAGCATTGCATGTGAGAGAGAAATGGTTCCCAAGAGGAAGACTCAATCGATGTGGCAAACATCATTGTTGTGTTACTTTAAGAAACTGCCTCAAGCACCCCAGCCTTCAGCAACCACCACCCTGGTTGGTCAGCAGCCATCTACATGGAGGCAAGACCCTCCACCAGCCAAAAAGATGATTCACTGAAAGCTCATACGATGGTTAGCATTTTTTAGCAATAAAATATTTTTAAATTAAGGTATGTACATTGTTTCTTAAGACATCATGCTATTGCACACTTCAGAGACTGTAGTATAGTGTAAATATAACTTCTATATACACTGGGAAACCAAAAAACTCATTTGACTCACTTTATTGGGATATCTGCTTTATTGCTGTGGTCTGGAAATGAACCCGCAATATCTCCGAGGTATACACAGTTTCTAACAGTCACACGCCATCTAAATGCTTACTCTTTAAAATGAACATAAAACAATGATGTAGTAAGGGAGAAAGTACAATTAAAGTACATATAATTAAAATGGACTACACGTGCTCTAAGTCCCACACTGACATGTCTATCAGCTTTTTACTTGTCTAGCAGGTGAGGTATTTATGACTTTTCTTTCCCCTGTAGCAAACATTACCCACAGATTATAATAGCTGAAATGACTCCGCTCACTTTAATTTCTGCTTTTATAAGACACCTTGTTTTTTTTAACAGGCAACATGCTTCTTCTACTGAGGCTGCTCGTAAAGTGTGGAAAAGGAAACATTCCTCATCATAATTGCTTTAGCAGCTTAATAGATGTAAAAGACTTGTCTCCTTGCACTTTGTGAGTATACATTTCAATATGATTCCATTTTGTTAATAATATTCAGGAGGAAGCCGTAGCTCATGATAATGGAAGTGCAAACTTTAACACCAGCTTACAGCTCTCAATCACTCTCTCTTTTTGTATTTATAAAAGCGTATATGAAATAAACTTCTGGTTGTGTATTATATTCCCCTCTGATGTTAAGGTAGCTCAATAAAAAATATTCTGTAAGCATCATGATTAAGGTTGTATATACAAAACCCCTCTCGAGCCAATTCATTCTTCCTTTTAATCTATTCTCTGCATTGCGGTCAGACAGAGCTTTTAAAAAAATATGCATATATTTCTTATTTGTATATATGTGACATAAATGATTAAACCCCAATGGTTCTTAAGATCAAGGTCAATTAAGGTCATGATATCCCTCAGGTCTGGGTCCTGTTTTCGCACACCCACAGGTTCCTATGCTACTTTCTTCACTCTGTGCTCTTTTCATTTCTTCCAGGGCTTCAAAGAAGCTAAGCTCCTATCTCTGGGTCTTTTTTATTTTTTAAGAGACAGAGGTGGATGGGGAGGGGCAGAGGGAGAGGGAGAGAGAGAATCTCAAGCAGGTTCCACGCCCAGCATGGAGCCTGACATGGGGCTCGATCTCACAACCCTGAGATCATGACCTGAGCTGAAACCAAGAGTCGGATGCTTAACCAACTGAGCCAGCCAGGGGCCCCTCTCTGGGTCTTTATAGAAGTCATTCATAGAGAATCTATAAATCTATATAAAGTCTACCTAGACATAGTCATTCCCCACTATTTCCTCTCATAACACACATACATGCATACACACACACTCTGTTTCACACACATTGACTACCCTTCAAACAGGAGCCCCCATATCTCCTCTTCCAGTAAGTCTTCCAGAATGCTCTCATGGTCCATACCACAGCCTGAGAGCATCTTCATGTATGCTTCACAACATGTACCACACTAATACAGTGATTGTGCAATTAGCTCTTTCACATCTCTCTCCTTGGAGAGAATACAAGCTCCCAGAGGGCAGGGTATCCTGCACCTTGGTCTGGAACAGACATATATATTGAATGAAAAAATAATAAGTATTTTAAAACTCAAATGAAAAATACCGTAAGAAAACATTTTTAAGTTAGTCGCCTATTATTTAACAGTTTGATGCTTATTTATAAACTTCTGGGGCAATGAATTTGGGTTGTAAATAAACTATATTCATGAGATATCTAATTTCCCTCTCTAATATATATATAATATTTTATATAATATATTTAATAATAACATAACATATGTAACATATATTACATATATGTAATATGTATGCATACACACATATATGCATGGTTTAAAAATATGGCACTTTCAGATATAGCTCTCTTGGAGAGAACACACTAAAATGATACATTAAAATAAACTTTTAATGGGCAACCCTGCGGGGACCCTCTCACTCTTAAACTTCTATCACTTTACAATAAATAAAAATAAATAAATAAACTTGTAAGATTTCTAAAGCATTTCATTTATCAATACCTCTAAAGAAATACTGACACACACATTAAAATGGCATTCTGACATATATGCTAACTTTGTACATCTCAGATATTGAGCTAAACGTTTAGTAAATAACATAAGGGAAGAAGAATTCAGTGAATTAGATTATTTTTTGTCTAAATTACCTTAGAATCCATGTAGAATATGAAATTATTGGTCAAAAACATCAGAAAAAACCTCTATCACTCCTTTCCATGATATCTTAAGAATATAATTGCGCTATAGAAATGAGCATGTATCAAACGCTCAAAATAATAGTACTAGAAATATTGATATTGATAGTACTATTTGATTTGAAGGTAGGACATTTGGAAGTAATTTTAATGCGGATTCTCACTAGTTATACAATGGTGAAACCACTGTTCCCAACTTTGTCAATTAAATAAAAAGAAGAAGAAGAAGAAAGAGAAGAGAGAGAGAGAGAGAGAGAGAGAGAGAGAGAGAGAGAGAGAGAGGGAAACTGTCTGTGGCATCTGTGATACGTGCAACTACAAAGGCATGGATAAAATATTTTGAGAGGAGAGAGGAAAGAACAGTTAATTCTACCATGGAGGGAGAAACAGTGTCAGGGAAGATCCTGGAGGGAGGAAATATTTAAAATGGACTTTGAAGGATAAGGTAAAAAATAGTGGAAGAGCATTTAGATAAACACACAATAAAACGCAATGTAAAGGAAGGGAGGTTTGAAAAATAAATCGAGATTTCCAGGAGTAGAAAGTCATCCAATATAGCAGACTGCAAGGAGTATGGGATGGATGTGTGCGTGTGTGTGGGGGGGGGGGTGTGCGCGCGCGCGTGTGTGTGTGTGTGCGCACATGTGCACCCTGGGGGCCCACGAAGGGGCAGGCTAAGAAGGAAGAACATGTGTAAAGACAGAAAGGGAAAAAGACGCAGGTGAAGAAGTGCTAGAATGCTTAAGGGTCTTCACTACCACGCTAAATACCATGAGTTTGGCTTCTGTCTGAAAAAAAAAATTGGCAAGGTTTGAACAGAAAAGTGATGTGAAGGTCTATGATTTATTTTATGGAGCTTTGAGGAAGGAGAAAGACGCTGCCATAAAGCAAGTCATTAAAAAAGATGATTCTTGTCCTAAGCAAACCTAGGGATAATTACAGAAAATGATGCAAATGGGAAGGTTATATTACATTATTTTTGCATTAGTGAAAACATGTGAAAATGTCTAAAGCTCATCTTTAAAATATCTTTCCCAACTTGAAAATACCCAGTCTAACTCAATTAGGATGAAAGCATGCTTAGCACGAATGTACAGAGGGACATTATCCTTGGCTTAATAAAGGTATGCAAGCGTTATGATATTCCCCTCTGTGCCTCAGTTCCAAAATTCTTAATGGAAAAAGGTGAGTTGTATTTTAAAATATAACACCTGCAAGTCTGATTTAATCAACCAGAATATAGGAAATGAAAGAGAAAGAGGGAATTCAAAATTTGGAATTCTTTTAGAATTGGCTTCCCAAGCATCTCTCTTTATTGTCACAGGGCCCCAGAGATATTTTAGAAAAATAAATTACACATAATTTGAAAAACAATGACAATTTTCACCAAGGAGAGCCAGCAGCCACTTAAATGTGCTAGGACTTTGAAAATTGATCTTTCATGGCTCCCATTCTGTTGAAAATTCCCTGAAAGACTTCAACATGAATTTTTTTCTTTATGAGAACAGAGATTTCAGAGCATTCATAGCAAAAGTTATTCCTGTGGGTTAGTTCTAACAAAACTGTTGGCAAAGGTACTATAAATATACAAGTTCTACATATGGTATTTGGATAAGCAAAATGTAGAATATTTTTCTAACACTTTTAAAATGTTAAGTCAATGAACACATGAAAACTGTAAAGCTTCTCTCACCTGTGAATTTGCATTATTGACTACTCTTCACTTCTTAAAATATGAAACATTGCCCTCAGTTTCAAATATTACATATTTTACTTATAGTCAGGATAAGATTTTCACATACTCTGTATATTATTATATTGCATACCATGTATAGTATTATAATATATATATTATATAGTATTAGTCATTTAAAACTTTGTAATTATACAGTTAAACTTTTGGAAGCCATAAAAACTTGTTTATCTGCTCAATTATATTCTCATTTATTAAAAAAAAAGCAAAAAAAAAAAAAAAGCAAAGCCCTCTAGTGGCCAAAATTATGTACAGTTCCATGATAAGTCACCAAATTATTACTATTTAAAAAAAGAATTAGCATATTTGTTACATTGTTAGTAGAAAACCCACTTTTTTCAAAGTAAGACTTTCTCATTTCCTGAGGTCTAAGTGAATTAAAAGGTGGAACAATTGTGCCATTTAAGTTAATTTCATTAAGAAAGGGATTTTTAAAAAATATTCCATATAGTATGGAATTAAGAGTCCATAAACCACATATTCTGAAATGTCAAGCTCTAATATGTGGAGGATAATGTATATGGATTTTTGAACATATGATCTTCATATGTGTAAACCAATAATTAGGGAATGATGACTAAATCTTCTGGGTAAATTGTAATATCTAGCCATTCACCGTTTTTTTCTTTTTGCAGACTAGGGCTAAACATTAACACAAGAACTATAGAAGGAATATTCACAAAGTAACGCAGCATTTTTAAGCATACCACAAAGCAGAATGGTCAAATCTAACAGGTGGAGGTGGAGGGTGTGTGTGTGTGTGTGTGTGTGTGTGTGTGTATTACAATAAAAAGGGAAATATGGTGAACAGGAGCAAATACCACTGAGCAAAGGGGACAGAGAAAGAAGGCCTTGTCTTGCCCTTTTCTTATTTTTTTATTAAGATTTTATTTATTTGAGAGAGAGACAGAGAGAGCATGAGTGGGGTGGGGGAGAGGCAGAAAGGAAGAAGGGGAGGGGGGAAGGGTGGAGGGAGAGGTAGAAGCAGACTTCCTGCGGAGCACAGAGCCCTACACAAGGCTCCATCCCAGGACCCTGAGATTATGACCTGAGCTGAATGAAGTCAGACGCTTAACCCACTGAGCCACCCAGGCGCCCCTGTCTTGCCCTTTTCTAAAGATTTCAAGAGAAGCTAGAAGGACTGATTTTTATGTGAAATTTACAGATTTTTCAAGCATTGGTGGCATTAAAAAAACAATGATCGTGCAGGTCAAGCCAAATCTGAATGCAGGCATTATCCACCTCCCACATCACCATTCTGAGACCTCGGGCTTAGCAGACTCCGTGTTCTTGCCTGAATACACCACAGAGTTACTCTTCTTTTACCAAATGAAAAAAAAAATATTTTGGACAACCTTTCTCAAGGTTAAAATACCCGAATTAGTCTTACTCAAATTATAAATTAACATAGGGCATCCTACTTGCCAGAGGGCCATTTTCTCTCTTAAAATATTTTTTCTCAACCTTGTCCTGGCCTCATCACATGTAGGAAGATGTACACATACAGTCATCCTTCCCAGGCCTGTGGCATCAATATCTTACAAGGATTTGTCTAGTTCTTGATACATTCACTGTTCTAACAGATACACTGCTGAATATCATCACTGTTTAAAGTAAATCAATTTCCCAACTCCCATATTGACTACTGGTAAACCAAAACTACCCTCAGTCCATTTCCAAATAGGATGTGACACTGGGGTGTCATAGTGTGTGACATTTCCCTATTACAAGCTGCTTTAAACAATTGCTTAGCAAGTAGGGCCAGTGCGCTGCTAGTTAGCTTAGACCCAACTGTCAAAAGCAACAGAGTCATCATCTGGTTCCCCAAAGTAGAGTAGGTGTAGGCTACAGTTAACTGAATGTATATATGCAAGAGAGAAGAGTTTCTGAGATAGAAGAGTGAAGTTCTAATGCTAACAAGTCATAATATATGATTTTCTAATCAATGTTTTTCTTCCTAAGCTCCTCAGAGCGCTCCTTTCCTTTAACTTCAAATGCTCTGGCATGAGAGAGGTCAAGAACAAAATCTACTTACTTACGATAGCATGACAGATAGAATTTCCAGGAAGCAATTCAAAGGAAGAGTTTCTGGGTAATAAGAGCAAATGGCGGTACGAGGTGTGCCTTGAATGAAAATGTAAATGAAATGACTTCTCATTGTTTTACTTTTTATACCCTGTTCAACTTCTTCCATCTTTTTAGTGGCATGTAGGCATTCTTTTTACTTATAAAAAGGGAGGTCGCAGTGAAAAGTGAGTTAAGCAGAATCTCCTTCCACACAGTCACAAATAAAACAACAAATAGCAAAAACGCTTAAGAGCAGAATCAAAGAATGAAAGCAGTGCCATTCATGGTCTTAAATTTTAAAGACTATCAGCTAAAAAAAGAGGGGTTTAGCTTGGCTCAGTACAGATCCTTAGACTCGCCTTCATGCCTGGGGATGAAGCAACAAAGTGAAGTAATAAGAGTCCTCACATTTTCACAAATAACAACCAATACAAAAGTACAATGTGGACTGGGACTGGGGAGGACTACAGAGGATGGGGAGGACTGCAGAAGAGCAGATGGTAGAACAGAGGAAGTGAGCAAGGGGCTGAGGGGAGGGAGCAGAAGTACCAGGACCACGTTGAACTGAAGCATCAATACGACACAGAAAGACTTTCCCCACAGGCCCATGATAACCCTGAATGCGGCAGGAGAATGAGCTGGAACATAACATAACCTATGCTACAAAAGGAGAACAGTAATCCATGATTCCTCTCCATCCCCACCTCTGCTGCATCTCCCCCAGGCCTTCAAGCTATGGGACCGTGGCAAGGACATAAAAGAAGCTCGCCTTCCACCTCAGGGCTTGCTGGAGAAAATAAGTCAGACTGAGACACGACAGGAACATGGTGGGGTGGGGGGGAAGTCACCCAAGCAGCTTGATGCCCAAGGCAATTCCAAGCAGAGCTGTTGAAGCTAAGCAAGATGAAAAAGAATTGGCATGGAAACTCTGTAAACACTACTGTGGTAAGGACAGGGGGAAGAGAAGAAATGCAGAACACACACACACACACACATACACACACACACAAAGGTAATGACTTCTATTTGGAAGAAATGGAAGAAAATGAACCCTGAATGTTTTGTGCTAAAGAAATATTTCATAAGATATACCTATGCCATTATCTAAAGCATGATCTATGTCTACATCTGTAGATACAGATACATGATATGTAGACATATAGATATAGATACGTATAGAATCAAAGAGAAGAGAAATGGGCAAGCCAAAGAAACAGAGTTCTATAATATCATCATGACCAAACTAATAAATAAAATGGGAACAGCAATACAGAGAATAGACATTATTGAAACCAAATTACTGACCTTGCTAAAAAGTCTTGGAAGTCCAGGTTTAAATACAGACTTTTTGGACTACTCAGCACTCTACGTCACGGCGTGGCAGTGAAGAAGGACGAGCTTCTGGCCCCCAAACCCCAACCATGGCCCATCATTCTCCTTTCCCCACCCCAGTCTTCCTTATACCATGAGGGGCCTCAAAAGCACATATGTGGATACCCCAGCCCATACTTCCAAACTCTGTCCCTATATAGTCCCTGCAAATAGTCACTTTTTGGCCACTCCCTGGGTCCTAATATACCAGGGATTTGATCTGCTCTCAGAAAGAAAGATCATGAGAGGAAGCTACGACAAGTCCTTGAACTTTTTGGAGCTGATAGCTGGGAATGCTGAGATCTAGGGTACTGGGGTGTGATCTAGGTGGAAAATCCAGATGTGAGCTGGACATGGTGTTGGGTGCCAAATGGCAGCATAAGGAGGCAGAACAGGGTGCTCTCAAACACAGTGCCCAAGGCAAGGGTCTCTCTTGATGAGCTCTGAAGTCAGTATTGATTGCAGAAATTAGAGAGGAAATAATAATAGAGAGGGAGAAAATACAAAGTGCATATCCATCATAGGAAATGTTGGTTTTCCCAGTAAAGAGGCTCATTATAAAACAGAAGAAAACCCAATGTATCTGAAAGGCTAATTTCCCTGACAGGAAGGAAATAGTGAATGCAGTTGTTTAAACTACACAATATGCATCACTAAAATCTGCTGGTGAACAACTGACACTAGGAAATATCCAGCACTTCAAGGATAGGCAGCCAGGCAGAAGGGGCAAGTTAAAGTCAAATGAGAAAAATCAAGCTGGTATCGGAACTTTCCCAGAGCAACATCAAACGACAGAACATGGAACGGCAACGTGTATACAGTTCTGAGAGGAACAAAGTGTTGCCCAAGAACGTCCTTCCCAGCCAAACTGCTGTGTAGTATGAGGACAACAGACAGAACAGTCTCAAACCTCAAGTACCAAAATATCAAACACCAAAATTCACCAACCCAGAAGCCAACAGGAAAAACTGAAGAAACGATTAGATCAATATTCGTCAGCCAGGTCTACGCATCTTGAAGGAGAAAATACATCACCAGAGCATTTAAAAAATTACCCATGAAGTAGAGAGACAACAGACAGAGAATCTCAAGCTTCTAAGAACACAAAGACTACAGGATCTCTTGAACACTTCTTTAAAAGCAAACAAATAAAAACAAGCAAAAATTACTTGACAATATACTTGACAACACAGGATCTCATTAAACATGGAAAAGGATTTCAAGTCCACTTTTGCTTTTTATTTTTTATTTATTTAAAGATTTTATTTATTTCTTTGAGAGAGCACACAAGTGGGGGGAAGGGCAGAGGGGGAGGGAGAAGTAGACTCCCCGCTGAGCAGGGAGCCTGATACGGGGCTCGATCCCAGGACCCCGGGATCACCACCCAAGCCAAAGACCGATGTGCAACTGAGCCACCCAGGTGCCCCCACTGTTGCTTTTTATATTTCCTAATCATCAAGCAATAAAATTAGAATTTAAACTAAATTCATAAATTATACCACTTATGCGAATTTTAAAAACGCAAGTGAGACTATGTACTGTCATGAGGATGTATGTAGGAAAAGTGCAAAATCACGCACAGGGAGATAGGCACCAACTACAAGAGGAAGGAGGAAGTTGGGTTGGGAGCAAGGGACTCGGAGGTTTTGTGGTTTCTGTGCAGTTTAAACAGGGAAAAGCATGTTGCTAGGCAGAAAGAGCAAATCAGTATATCTATTAAATCTGTTTCACCGGTACCATGTGCGTGTTATATCATTTTCTGTAGTCTTCCATATGCTTCAAATTGTTCAAAGTTAAAAATGTTTAAAAATGCAAAGCCTGAAAAGTGTATTGGTTTGCCTTACCATGTAGCAGCTCTGAACATTTTTAATATATACTATGTGAAGTTATCAAAATGTACATTTTATGTTAAGAAAACAACGAAACAGAGCATCATGGCAAGCTTCTTTAGCAATGATGCCTGTCAATGAAAAAGTTACAAAATATGTTGCCTCTAACATCATGTTATTTAAAATGTGTTGCATACAACAAAAACTGTTCAAAAGATATACGATTCAAATTCAAAAATAACTATAATAAATATGTTTGGGGATCAGAAGAAAGGTGATGCATTTACTCTAAAACGTTTGCTTTGCCTAAGCAATGGACGTATTTATACTGTCCTTACGTATAATTTGAAGGTGAGTTTAGTAATGGAGGACTCATCTATGACCTAGACCTTATATTCAAGATTGCTAACGAAGCGAAATAAATAAATCTTAAAAAAAAAGAAAATTGCTAAGGAGGCAATCTAAAACATGAGTAAGTAGAATTTGACTTGGGAATATGTGTGACAACACGCATGTAGTGACAGGCGGACATGCATGTTATCTCAGCTCCTTCCCTGACCAGCTCAGGAGCCTATGAAGGTGCTTTGGCTATGAAACCCATCATATCCTTAACATTGAACGATCTGTTAACCAAATTGCAAAGCTTCTGCTAGACTATGTGGTTGGATGTATTGTGAGATGAGAAAGAGACCAGCAAATAAATCTTCAGATTGAGTACGGAAAGCTTTAATAATTGATTTAATTATTGCACTCATCTGAACAATTCCAGTACTTTTGGAAGACAGTGGAGTGGTGGATATTAGGTATTTCTTCTTTCCTTCATCTTTTACCTGGTGCCGTCTGGGCTTTGCACGGGTTGTGGGCTCCATGGAGAAGGAAACTTCAGAGCGTGTCTTTGGCCACCCATGGAAAACTGTTACAGCAGCCGCAAAAATACCCAAATCCTATAAGCCTAGGTGTGGCTGAAGTTGAGAAACTACGCCGGGATATATTACACCAGAAAATTACATAGTAATTGACTTTTCAGCATGGCGTGAGGAATGCCTTCCATTGCGAGAAAACAAAAATTGTTCCAGAACACCAAAATGTGCAAGGAAATTCTGTAGTTGAATCTATAGAGAGAACAATGGAATTTAAATCTATTAATACTGCATTTTCATATGTGGGTCCATAGGTAGGCCTTTCTGGAAACAAAAGATAATGGACAACCAGTATTTCCAGGAGGGTACTCAAAGAAACAGTGGCTGGTATTGAGGGAGCATGCTCATAAAGGTAGGAAGAAAACTCTCCTAATGGAATGCAAATTTCCTCCCCATAGAGAACAATATTTTTCCATAATAGTTCATTCTTAATGTCTAAATCCAATAGACAAAAGAGAAAAACACAGAGCACTGGGGGTAATTTATTAAGGGTGAAGGAACATTAACACCTGTAATGTTTACATGTTCATATCCTCACTCCTTTCACCCTTGGGAATGTGGAATGAATGGAAGAGTTTGGAAAGACCAAATATAAAGTTGTTCCTTTTGCTTCCTCTAGCGAGTTAGGTACAAGCAGAGAACACACTTGTCCAGCAACAAGTGCAAGGAGAGCATCTCCTGGCCTCCACTGTGTGGGGTTGAGCGGGTAACCCTGGGATTCAGTACTTAAGACTAATTTATACTTTCAGATAGTGGTACGCTGTTAAGTGTTTAACACCAGATCTCCAGGAGGAAAAAAGTCCCTGCTATAGCTCATTAACTAATTTCCATGGTGTACATACTTCCACCACAGCTCATTTTAAGCTACCAACATGACCTCACTGAACATGGAGCTGGGAAGGTGTGTGAAAATGGGCTCTCACAGCTCCTTTGAGTTGGCTCCAGCATACCACTGCACCTAAGTCTCATTCTTCAAGCTGCCTTGAACTCAGTAACTGAGGTGATATTTTAGCTTCAAACTGCTTATGCTGAATTTCTCAACTGGTCTAAGGCCAGTTGAGGAAAAGGCAAGTGGAGTGCTAATTATTTATCTCCCTCAAACAGTAAAATACACACAGGTCTAATACAGGGACCATTTCTAATGTACCCTTACAGCTCTGTGAGTAATAGAGTAACTGAACCCTACGAAACACTTAGCAAATGAAAATGAATGAATACACTTGATTTTGATGACGGTGCAGAGATATTTCCATATATATAAAATAGCCTGATGTGCAACCTTTATTTGGATACTACCAAGATAAATGTAGACCTTTCTCAGTCTAAAGCCCTGGGGAATAAAAATATTAAGTCCTTTTATTATTAGCCTCAAATATTTCTACTGAAAGTGTTTGGATGTGTTTTCTTCACAAACATATGTTAAACTCATAAGAAATGTAGACTTGATGAAATAAATTCCCAAATAGTTTAATATTGAAACATCAAGCACAAAAATATCGCATATGTATGATATAAGTCAACAAATATTTAAATTGATTCTATTTTATATTTATTTATATTAGACACAAAAATTACATAAGTGGTTATTTTTTTAAAAACGGTAAAAAGCTACTTTGGCAAGGTGTATATAAATGTCAACCTAAATATTTCCCTTTTAGAGCTTATTTGTAGTCACAGTTCATTACTGGATTTTAGATGTTGACTTCTGTACTCACAATTATTTTTCCCCTATTCTGGTATGTTTGATACGTACTTAAACATTTTTTTTTTTTTTAGAATCATTACTACCATTA
The DNA here is from genome assembly GCF_003265705.2 of Callorhinus ursinus. Classification (NCBI taxonomy): domain Eukaryota; kingdom Metazoa; phylum Chordata; class Mammalia; order Carnivora; family Otariidae; genus Callorhinus; species Callorhinus ursinus. The sequence goes on along the minus strand of NW_027397092.1, from coordinate 6,096,828 downwards.
GAAAGTCTTTCTACTTCCTTTGGAGCACAATGTGATGAGAGATCATGGGAAAAAAAAAAACCCACAATTTTTTTCACATAATTGCTACCACCCTTCAACTCTACATCTATTAAGAGGTGCTATAAGAAGTGAAAGACAATTGAGCCAAAGACACATTACTTTAAATTAGTTACACAATTAAGTTTCCTCAGCTGACTTCTTCTTCCATGATGCTGAGGTAGTATGATAGCAGACTTCCAGTCAGCAGAAATTAAAGTACAATAAAACTGTAATGATGTGGTAGGTAGGGTCCAAGAGATTCATTCGTGTAGAAGTCAGTAATGATACTGTAAGGATAACAACACGAGCTGGACAAGTCTCAGTAGTTAGCAGAGTTGGGATGCTATGGGTCTGGAGGGGCAGTCAAAATCTATAAAGTCCCAGCTAAAAATTGGCACCACCTGGTGGCAGCTGTCCACTCTGTGGGCAGAGGCTGGATTCCAAGACTTGTTAGGACTTCCTGGGTAGTGACAGTAATTCGGGAATCTCCTGATTAGCTGGCACCTGTGTCATCCCCCATCCACAGAGTTGGGAAGGATGAATACCAAGACCATGAGGACTTCCCTCAACTTGCCTGGCTCCCCAAGTGAGGATCTCATTCTTCTTTCCATCTCCAGTGTGCTCCTCATTTGATCACCTTCATTTAAATATATGGATTCGGCTGAGGATGAAAACCAACCTTCAATCACTATCATCCAAATTTGCATTATCATGGGGCATGTAATTGCATGGTTTTATTGTGTTATGTTTGATCCTAGGGTATTTTAATGGATAATCCCACAGACCATTTCCCTGAGTTTTCAGATTATAAATTAAATTAAGAAACGTTAGGGGGAAAAATGAAGCATTAAATTAGATCCTCAAGTATTACTAAACTACTACTTCTACCCCTCCTTCCTCTCATTTTTTTGCTAATTTATGTGAAAGTTTCTCTATAGGTCCATCTCCTTCCATACCTTCCTTTACACACTAAACTATTAAGTATCATCAACATCTTTTTTAAAAACTTCAATTCCTGAACCCAAGAAAAACCATCCATTGAAAATTCCTGTCAACACAATAAATTTCTCATCATCCGATTATGTGTACAATTCAATTTTATGGACTTAATGTCAACAAACCAACATATACAACCACTAGTAGAAACTGAGCATTTATGTCATTAAGTATCACATTATTAAGCACTCATCATTGCCACAGGCCAGAGTTAACATGAGTAATAAATGAGCAAGTGATGGGGAAAGGCCAGCGGATTGTATATTAATGAAAAATAAGGGAAAATGTGAACAATGAGAAGCACATCTTTTTTGCTTTATGAAGTTTCTGAAATTTCTCTGTCCTTCTACCAGCTTTTTATCTACACTGATGGCTCACTAGATCTTGGTATGTTTTTCACAATTTTTTGTGATTTTTTTTGGCAGTGGATCTTCAATACCTGTGCCCTCATCATCTTTGTCATGGCTCACAAAGGGAATGCATAAGTTCAGAAACAAAGACAGGCATATTGCTTATAAATATATATTGCTCAACCTTATCATTAAAATATCATCTTTCATTGAGAAAAGAGCAAAAATGAAAATTTTTCCAGTATTGTCTGGGCAAGCATGTAACATAAATGCGCTATTTGATTTAGATAGTTTGGTGGACAATGTTTTAAAAGAGACTATAAAGAGGTTGCTTGGTCTCAGTACAAATAGCTTACACACAGGCTTCTCCATGCATTTATGTTATCTACCTGGGGCACCATGAAGATCTTTGTGTGGGAGCATATGGAAGACTAGTTCTGGTGGGCAAAGTGAAAAATAAACATACCATTGGGCCCGCAACTCCCTATCTAGGAGTCACATCATCTGCATGTATTTCTATGCATGTATTCTTTCTCATGTTCACTAAAGTACTATTTGTAACATAGGTACATGAATATAAGAATGCTAATCTAAACACTGTGCATAAAAGACAAGAAAGAACAAAAACAAATTCTCACAAAATAAAACAAAACATAACAAAAATACAAAAAAAATTAAATGTTCATCAACAGGGAACTGAGTATACGCAGTGCAGCTCTTCAAAAAACTAATGTAGAAAGGTTTGCATGGGCTGATATGCCTGTCATGGAAAGATTAAGAACCTGTATTTTTAAACAAGAACAAAGACATGGAACAGTGCATACAGTGAGATCACGGTTCTTCTGAAAAGCCCTTAGGAATATACATTGGAGACCGATAAATCCTTTTCCACAATTCTAACATAGTGAGCTTTTCCTCCGTCCTTTGGACAGAATCACCATTTGACTGAGCACCAGATGAAGTAATTAGCTTGCATTCAAAGTCCATGCTCTCTCTCTCTCTCTCTCTACACACACACACACACACACACACACACACACACGCACACGCACATATATATATATGAATAATAATACAAATATGCACACTTATAAATACTAGAATCACACTCAATTCAAAGGGATTCTTATATTATACAATTCTGGGGGGAGTAGGGGTCATTGAGATTTGATTCCTGTCACTAGACAAGAATATGTATGTCCCCATTCTTGAACCCATGGACAATGAACAGATTGCATAGTTAAACCCACCTCCCAATATCCTTTGTTATGCTAAATCTGCATACCTAGTTAAATTCCATAAGTTGAAGAACTTACGTTGGAAATCCTCTGCAAATAATACATGTTTTAAAGAAAGAAGGGGTGTGTATGTGTGTGTATACAGGAAGGTGAATAAACAATACCTATGAGACAGGACTTATCATGTGCTCAAATTTTGGAATGTAAAGAAAAATATACTTTGTTGATACATCTTTTTGTATTTAAATGTTTACCATGTGTATGTGTCATTAAAAAAATCATAGTACACATCCTTAGAGAAAAAATCTTCTCTACCAATAGGACCAAAGTCCTCTAAGATTTCAGAGGTGTATCTGATGTCAACAGTATTGCTCACCATCTATTTGACTCAGGCCTAGATTTATGGTGATTGTACTCCATAAATAATTATAAATCAAATATACAACCCTGAGGATAAAAAACCAAAATCAATTCAGTCATTTAAGGTCACTGGCACTGATGTTCTCTCTCCAGCACCACTGGACAGCTGTGACACGTTAGACTTCTCATACTTAGGTGCTTCTCGTGATTGCCTAATGGCTCAGACAGTTGCTAATTTCATGTCACTTTATCCTTGATGTCACAGCCAGAGTGACCTTTTTGAAGCGGGGATTCCTTGGCTTAAACCTCTTCAGTGGTCCCTCCCCCATGGTCTAGATAAAATCTAAACTCCTAAACAAGGCTGAATTGTTCCCTAACAAATCCCCTCTTCTTCCTTAGCAAAAGAATACCTAACTAAAGAAGGTCAGCAGGGCACAGGGCCACCCTCTGCCAAAAGTCTACATTTCCTAGGCTCTTGTGTAACTAGGAGATGTGATGTACAATGAAGACCTAGCCAGGGGAAGGTAAAGTTTACAACTTCCAGGAAACATCCTTAAGGGACGAGGTTTTGATTTGCTCTCCTCTCTGGAATGCTGACATGATGGCTGAAGCGGCCGTCTTGGATCACAGAGTAGCAGGTGCGCTGGACTACCTACTTTATATGAGAAAAAAGTGGACTTCCAATTCATTTAAACTCCTATTTTGATAGGTAATTCCTCAGAGTTAATCCTAATTTGAATGAATACAAAACACGTTATATGATCTGGTCTCTCTACCGATCCTTCTAACTTCATCTTTTACTAGCCCTACAATTGCCTCTACATGGTAGCTAAGTCTAATTGGCCCTTCCCAGAGCATGCCATGCTATTTCTTACTTCTATGTATTAGTATAAGATGGCTCCCTGTCTGAAATATTCTGCTCCTACCTCTACTCCTTTTGCACGGAAAACTGGACAGTGGACTTATTAGAAGACCAAAATAGTCTTTTTATCCCCCCTAGTACCTAACACATTGTTTGACACATAGTAATTGCTGTAGAAAAGTTCAGAAAAATTTTAGAGGTGACAAAGGTCTCCTTAACCTTCTCCTACCTCCACTGGCTCAGGAGGGAAAAAGGATTTAGAAAGAATACAATGCAGAGAAAAAGTAAAACTCACACATAAATATCTTCAGAGAGAGAGAATATATTGCATCCACTAGAAAAGAATATTGTCCTATGAAAATATGCAATAAAAAATAAGAAAGAGCTCCCACATATTTAACATTTTATTAACCTATTTAAAACTCCAGGAAAGGGAAAGAAGATAAAGCCCCAGAAAGCAGAACAAAATGACTGAAATGGAAAATAGGAAAGAAAAAGATAAAAATATTGGTACGATCAACTTGAAACACCCTATAGTCCATTTCTAGGAAGGTGTATTTCAGAAAGAGAGAAGAAAGGGATGAGGAGAATGATCAGAAACATTATTCGTGAACACATCTCAAAAAAGTAAATGATGCTCAGTATGCACTTACTGGAGTATGTACGTATTCATTCTTCAGTTCATGAGTATCAGTCATCATTACTGACCACATACTACCTGTGAGAACATATGTCGGCTGGAAAGCAAAAGATGAGTAAGGTAATGTTTCTGCTCTCCATGACCTTATTCTATAGAAGAAAACAGGCATATAAAATGGTAACTGCAATACAATGACAGTAGGAACAACAATAAAAGTTTGTCAGAGTTCTGTACGGGTACAGGAGAGATACCGAATCCATCCCAAACTCAGGCTGGAATTTCACACTGTAACATGTCCATGTAAACAATTTATGGGTTAATACTACAGTTTCTAACTTTTGATTTTTTTTTAAATCATTCCCATAAAATGCATTCTGGTGTTTAATTTAAGGCTAAAAAACCTTCATAATCTATGTATTCCAAAAGCCACTGGGCATAACCAAATAACCCCATTGCTTTTTTATTTTTATTGCAGTATAACATATATATAAACAAGCATAAAAATCCTAACAAAAATTCAGTGAATTGTTTCCAAGGTGAGCATACCCAGATGACCCACACGGAGACCAAGAACCTAATACTGCCAGCACCCCGCGAGATGCCTCTGGGTCCCTTCCAGTCACTTTCTTCTCCCAAGTGAAACCATTTTCACGACTCCTAATAGCAGAGATTAGTTCTACCCTTGAACTTAACAAAAATGAAATCTTATCTCATATGCATCCTGTGTCTTGCATCTTTGGCTGAATATTAAGTGATGAGATACGTCTACACTGTTGAATATGCAGTTTTATTTTAAATAAACGTTTTTTAGGTTTTAAAATTTTTTATTAACATATAACGTATTAATTGTTTCAGGGGTACAGGTCTGTGATTCCTCAGTCTTACACAATTCACAGCGCTCACCAATGTTTTTTTAAGGAACATTTTTAGATTGGCTGAATTTCTGTAACAAGAGTATAAAGAGTTGCCATATAATCTCACACTCAGTTTTCCCTATTAGAATCTCATATTCATATGGTAGGTACATTTGTCAAAATTAATGAACTGATACTGATACATAATTGTTAACTAAAGCTAACACTGTACTGAGATTTCCTCAGTTGTCCCTTTACGTCCTTTTTCTGTCCCAGGGTCCCATCTAAGATCATTATATACAGTCATCACGTCTCCTTCGGCTCTCTTGGTTGATAGTTTCTCAGACTTCCCTTGTTTTTCATGACCTTGCCAGTTTTGAGGATATTGGTCGGTCACTCAATTGGAATTTGCCTGATGTTTTTCTTGTGGTTAGATGGGGGAAATGTACTTTTGGGGAGAAGACCAGAGAGGTAAAGTGCCGTTCTCATCACATCACATTGAGGGTATATTCTATCCGTATTGACTTACCACCCTTGACGTTGAGCTTAAAGCACTTGGCTTCAGGTACTGCTTGTCAAGTTTCTCCACTGTAAAGTTACCACCCCCGTTGTTTTTCCTCTTCTTTTCATATCATACTCTTTGGAAGCAAGTAACATATACTAGAAAATAAAAAGTTTATATGATTCCAAAGCACAAGTCTTAACTACTGTAATATGGAAACTTGCATGAAAGCGACGTTTGTAGTGGATCCAATTTATGATATCCACCAAGAGTATCAGCCCAGAAAACACTGACACCGTTGTAAATAGGTTTTTTTTTTCTTTTTCACAAAATCCTTTAAACTGACTGTCAAATAACTTGATCTTTTTATTAATGCACATCTACGGAGTCTTAGACTGATTCTAAATAAGCCAAGTGAAAAACTAGAAAGTACTGTATAAAAATCATTTGAAAATCTGGGTTAGCCAAATTTTGGATGAGTTATTTCACTTTTCTTTCTCTTTGCATGTATAGCCTTAGTTACAGAGTTTCTAAAGAAAATTTTCAATATACACCACATAGTATTAAGGGTTGATATTGCAAATACAGAAGAGTGCTGAGGGGATTTATTCATAGAAGATTAAAGCAGATCACACAATTTATTAACAAGTACCTTATTAAGCTTATAATCAACAAATATGTTATCACCATCATTTTTAACTCGTAAGACAAAATTTGTAAGTCTAGTGATAAATATGCCTAAATAATGCCTTAACTATTTCCTTAGTTTAATATATAAAATATATTATTAATCTAACGTTGCAAAAAATAACATGGAATATTTTCCATACATGATATTGTAAATCATTTAACGTATCTTCGGTCTTACAATGACATTCAGTACTCTAAGCTACCTGCCAAATAACCATAGGCTAGAGTTATATCTGCTCATGTTATTTTTTTTTTTAATTTAAAGATTTTATTTGAGAGGGAGCACGAGCTGGTGGGGGAGGGGCAGACAGAGAGGGAGAAGCAGACTCCCCACTGAGCAGGGAGCCTGATGCAGGGCTGGATCTCAGGACCCTGAGATCATGACCCAAGCCAAAGGCAGACGCTTAACCGAATGAGTCACCCAGGTGCCCCTGTTCACATTATTCTTAAACCAAGTTTCTGTTCTTCCTTTTTAAAAAAATTTTATTATGTTAATCACCGTACATTACATCATTAGTTTTTGATGTAGTGTTCCATGATTCATTGTTTGCGTATAACACCCAGTGCTCCATTCAATACGTGCCCTCTTTTGAGTGAAGTTTCAAAATAAGGTACTGGCTCATAGTCAGTAGTAATAGAAATGACAATGATCTTCAAAACCGATTCTGTACTTTCATTTATCCTTGAGGCAAAATGACCTTGATCTTCATGCTAACTTTGAATCACACGAGCTGCTGCTCTGAGTCATACCCCGCAAATATGAATGATCAATGTAAATTAGCAAGGAATATATTGCAGTCCTCCTAGAAAGACCCATACTACTGAAATTCCATTATTAAAACTAATACACTAAACTTCAAAAGAGTGGAAGAGAACTATATTGAGATAGAGCTAAAATTTTCCCCAGAGTTTATTTTCTACATGACTCAAAATAGATCTTTTAATCCATCCCAGGGGTGTGCTGAAGCCAGTTTATTAATGGCTTATAAGAGTCATTTGTTGAATTTTCTGGAATTTGTGAATTTATTGTTAAAGTCATTACTAAAAATCAAATTATATAAACTAACAATATAATCATATTAAAAACAAAGGTTATGAATATTCAGACCTTATCACTTCTTAACATTTTACTATTACACATGTTCTTGAGCTCATTTACATCTATTGTGTACGCAAGAAATTCTACACACAGTGTGCTATTGTGCATCATTTCCCAATTCCACACTCAGTGACATCAAACTGGTAGCTTGAAATAAGCCATGGGGGCAGTATTTATACCATGAAAATAAGAAAATATTACAAACCTGGGCTCTGCCTCCTTATCTCAGAGAGCTGGTTAACATTTACCAGCACACCTCTGACCAACCCATGTCCAACCCTCTCCTTTGCCAATTCTATCTCCCGTTCCAAAAGAAATCTTAGCATTGGTTCTCTTTAAAGACACTCATTTTTGGGAAATGTTCAGCTGTATATATAACAATGATTCACTTAAAGATAATAAAGATTTAAATTCTTTTGAAATAAAATTTCAATAGAAAAATAGAAAAGCAATGTGATTCCAAGCAAGCAAGCCTCTTGCAGGGAGAAAGTTCCTAGGTGAGTTCAACGAACTCTGAAACTTATATGTGACTTTAATATGTTTTGAATGTAAGAGAAGGCAATAGAGCCTATTGGTGATAGACAAATGGATTTCATCTTGATATCACCATTTACCCTAGGAACCTGCTTAATATCTCTGAGACTTAAGTCATTGTTTAAAAAAAAAAAAGTAATACCCAATGTTGGAGAATGGTTTTGAAGAGTAAAATGAGATAATAAATGTGAAGTTATCACAGATGCTCCATAAACATTAGCTGTTTTTACGGTGTACACTTAGGTTCAGCAATGGGTCACCTTTGTGACCAAAGAAAGCTCAGATTCATAAAACACCCTAAGAATACTATGTAGATGAGCTTTTTCTAAACCCCGCTTATATATATACGTTGAATATTAGCATACCAAAGCTCAGAGAACACCAACATATAAGGAACCTGAATAAATATACTTAGCAGTGTTCCTAAAATTTCTCATATTTTACCTGATCTTCCCATCTCGGTGACTTGTAAGTCATTCCATTCCAAAATGCTGTATCTAATAATGTAGTAAGTCCTCTCACTTCACCTTTGTAGGACAGCTAAATATGCATTTACTGCTGTTTCATTTCTCTGGTAACCCCTAAATCAGGATCTCAATACCACTCCCTACAAACAGAAGCATATAACCTGGTAATTTCCTCCTATTACCTGTTAATACTCATTTTTTGTAAAGTATTTAATGAAATAACGTTAAAATGAAGTATGACATGCAGATAATTTTACAAAGGCCTATTCTAGACTATACAGAATTTAAAAGGATTATACAAGCTTTTAAAGAAGGTTCAGAGGTCATCCAAAAGCAATTATGGGTTTTAAAAACTGTACTTAGGAGACTGGAATTATTAGAGACTGGAGTTATTCAAGAAACAAGTTGAAGGGTTGATATTATAATAGACTTCAATTAAGTTAAGACTTAGCATTCAAAGGATTTGGTCAAATGCAATCTGTCAAGCCACAGACCAAAATATATATATATATATATATATATATATATATATAGCTTACCTTTTAGTATAAGTTATTAATTATACCAAAGTATGATTACACAAAGAAAAATTTCTTGGCAGACACTGATATTTAACACCCAAATATAAAGTGACTCAGTTTCTGAAAACTTCTTTTTTGGGGGAAATCTCTTCAGAAATTAAGAAGATTTTCATGTACATGGAATATTTAATTGTCATCTACTTGAAAGCAAGAGGAAAGACTGGAAGATACCGCAAAGTTCTTTTCTGTTCTACAAATACACGGTGAAATCCAAGACACATAACAGGCAACAAGTGAACACTTGTGGGGCAAAGCTTGTCAATGTAGTCAATATTTCTTTCTAAAATGTCTCATCCTATGCCTTTTTTGTCGTAGTCCTATTCTAATTTTTTATTTTAAATTTCTCCTGAGGTTCCTGTGAATTACTTATAACTTCCTTTATTTCAGAAAGCATTTCATACAAATTTTATTGCTGTTACTATCATTCTATTCAAGGTCTGGCATTAAACATCTCCTATATGACAGCCTCAGGGATCTGCAACTAAGTCCTCCACCTTTTTTGGAAGAATGCTGCCTGTTCTTACCATATGTTCTATCTCTGCACCCCATATCCCTGCAAACAAAAGCAAAGAAAACAAAACAAAATGTAATGCCCGCTTCTGATATCTATGGTTGTGGTGTCATGTTTCTCTTGGTCTTCCCATTGTTATTTTACCCTTCTCTTCCTTACATTTTATTTATTTATTTTTTCCTAAAGATTTTATTTATTTACTTGAGAGAGAGAGAGAGAGAGCACAAGCTCAGTGAGGGGCAGAGGGAGAAGCAGACTCCCTGCTGAGCAGGGAGCCCGAGGTGGGGCTGGATCCCAGGACTCCAGAATCATGACCTGAGTCAAAGGCAGACGCTTAGCCAACTGAGCCACTGAGGCACCCCTCTCTTACTTACATTTTAATAAGCCATCTCAATTCCCATCTTTAATAGTGCTAGACATGCATTTATTGCAATTTTGTTCCCCTGCTAAGGCCAAATCAAGATCTCAGTAGCTTCCCAGCCACTGACGCGGCCTCTGGCCAGTGCGGAACCCACTCTGTCCCCTTGTGGTCAATCTAACAAGTCATTGCCAAGTTTCTCTTCCAAAAGCAGAGCTCTTACCATATCACCAACCAACTCTGAAATGTTCTGTTCTCCTTAATGACCACTAACAAGAATCTATGCATTGCATCCTCTGCCTACCATCCCAACGGAGTTTCTCACTCTTCTACTACACTCACCCTAAGCTTTAGGCAGGTGGCTGAGCTTTCCTGACTTAGGAATTTGTTAATGATGCTCCCTGTATCTGGAATGTTCTCCTCTCACCAGCTGAAAATTCTACACATTCCCCAAGGCTATGCATTCGTTCTTTGATCCATTTAACAGAGATTGACATGTTGATGAATAAGATGGTCATTTTTTCCATCCTTACGAAGTTCCAGTATGGAAGCAATGACAGAAAATAAATAATCTTATAAATAATTGGCTGCAATTGTGATGGGTGCTATGATGGAAGAGTTAGGTAACATCTTTAAATAATGTGACTGAATTTTCCCGCCACTCTCTTTACCTATCCCGCACAACCACAAAGGGATCGTGTTCATTTTTCTCCCTACCGATAAACTCCATGTTGTTTCATGTCAGTAACACCTCAGTGATATTTCTGTAATATGTATCACTCTCTGGTCTGTATAATATTTATTTGCAATCTCAATTTATCTTCCTATTTGGGGGAATTTAATTCCTGAAGACCTATTCCACTCAATGACCAGTTTAAATCAATCACAGTCCCCGCACTGGTGGGACTACTGAGCTATTTCCCCGAAGGAAAAAAAAAACTTCCTCTGTCTTAAGAAAGATAACCACAAGATTACATAGTATGTTTTTTTTTTTTCTTCTGGTCATTGATATTCAAGATGTAGTGTCTGGAAGTACTGCAGATAATTAGTCATCAGAGTGAGCATAATACGAAAACCAAGAATGACACAGTGGAACAATAAAAGAACCGCAGCTCTTGATGAAACCTTTGAGCCACTGATTTCACAAATCCTGTGGTACCCACAGACATACCTTTCCCTAAACCCCTTATTAAGTTGACTTGAGAATGTTCCTTTCTGTTTAAGCCAGTTATTTGCAGCAAATACTGACATATTATTGTTACTAGATTGCAAACACTCTGAGGATGGGGTATATGTGTTTTTCTCTCCATTACTTCCATATTATCTGTCATGAATTTTTCTCATAGTAGCTGGTCAAAAATAGTAGCTGGGACAATTAAAGTTGCTTTTTAACTAAAATATTTTTCATTTATATTTTCTCTGTCTCCATCTCTCTTCCTCCTCCCTCCTTCTCACTCTGTGTGTATGTGTGTGTGTGTGAGTGTGTGTGTGTGTGTGTGTGTGTGTGCGCCCAGGTTTCTAAACATTACACAGATAGGGGCTTAAATTCCAAGCTCCATTAGAATGTGCTTCCTATAATGCTGTAACACACAGGTTGATACAATGATATAAAAATACAAAGAGGAAAGTATTTAATTTCATGAATCTTTCCTTTAGTAAAAAAGGATTCACATCTTGTCTACATAGTGAGGCCATAAACATAGCCAAGTAATCTACAATTTTAAAGAGAAGAGAAAAGATACAGCTGTCAGAAAAGTTGAAAATATTGAACACCCTCCAGAGATGACAAGATGTACAAATGTTGGCGGGGCACCTGGTTGGAAGAGAGTCACAGGAATAAATATTTTATTTCTGTCAACAGCTGGCTTTAGATAAATAGGTTGTTGAGATGAACCTTTTAACTGTAAATGAAAGTCAGGCAAGAAGGCTTTCTATCTAAGGTCTCATTTCAAGTTATTTAAATTCCCGTAAGGTTTATGAACTCACAACACAAACAAACTGAAGTATATAAACCAGCAATGTTATTTCACTGTTTGGAATACCTTCAATGACAATGTTCTATGTGAGAAAACAGGCATCATCCATTACTCAAAGAAAGGGACTGGACTGCCTTTCCAAATGCCAGGTCAAATGAAGAATATGACTCCGCATCATAAAAAATGAGGTAGGCCTGGCCCTTAGCTCAAAAGTTTATGAAATGTTTTGACCCAAGAGGCAACACTAAATGAAAATATAAATGTGATTCAATTTTCTGTGGACTTACGTGTAAATGCAACAGCTTGCTGTCAGACACAGTGGGAAGCCCGGTTCGCCCTCCCTCTTGGTATTAACCTGCGCCATCCATCTGCGCTTTTATTAAGAATATGAACAAAATTAAACAGTATTTGTTATATTATTGGTACTTGACATTTTCCAAGCTCTTTGTACTTAGCATACTTGGGCATTCCCTTTTGCCTTTTTCCCGTGGCAGCCCTGTTACACACATCAGAGCTTTTTGGAGGACCAAAGTTCTACATGTTGGAGTCAAATACAAATAATAGCCAGCATTTACTGAATGCTTACTGTATGCTTGGACTTAAATGTAGCACATTGAGTACATTATTGCAGTGGATGCTCACTCTGAGGCAGTTATCATTCCTACTGCCCAGAAGTGGAAACTAGAGATTAGAGAAGTGATTGCCCCAAGTACTTGCACGGCTGGTAAGAAAGAATGTACAGATTTGGAACTCAGTTCTCTGAGTTTTTTCAGAGCTTTCTATGGCCTCTGTGAAATGCTTTAGTCCCATGGCTACTTCCCCAGCGCCCACTTCATCCAGGCTTACCGAAGGCACACCTGGAAAAAGAGATCACCAGCTGAGCTCACCATGAGGGTCCACTGGTCCAACTGATATCTTCAGGACATACCATGCAATACTCATCAGGTTCTTGATATGAACATTTAAAATAAATTTTAATAATTTTAAGGTTAAAAAAAAGATAAACCACTATAGGCATATTTTACAATTCACTTCACTAACGATTTGTAATGTTTTGACCAAAACAAAAGAGTAATTTTTTTTTAACCATGTTTCCATTTTCCAGCACGGTCAGAATATAGTTGCCTGAGAGAAACCTGGACATACCACATTCATAAGTGGTGACTTTTGATGGCCAGGACAATCACACTCCCAGGACCATCACACAGAGAAGAAAAACTCTGAATGGGCTGGGGACTGGGCAGGGTCTCTTCAAATGCTTTAAATTTACTACTAATAAACTAAAGAAGCCAAAAGAGAAACTTTCACACCTAATATATGATAATTAAAGTTTTTCTTGTTTATTAGTTTTTTACCTATATAGCTCTTCTTGCTTTCAAACATTTCATTATCACCATGATATCTGTATTCTCATTCCATTAAAAAAAAAAAGGACCATATCACTATATCAAATGCTTCAAGAGTGTATTTATCTTTGAAATTGACTCAACTCTAATTACACTAATTCAAGAAGCCAGTTCTCCATTTATTCATCTTGCAAATATTTATGGTTAGTCACCCACTCTAGGCTGAAAGACTCTGCCAGATATTGAGAAATCAAGAATGGAGATCTGGTTAGGAACCTGAAGTATCTTGCAGAAACAGATGGTAAGACATGAGTCACAAAGCAATATACAACAGAGGTGAAGGTGTAATGTGGCAGCAATGTATAGAAAAGGAAAAGTTTAGTGTGTCTGGGGAGCAGGGAGAGGGGGGGTATGACAAGGAACAGATAATGCGTGCCGAGCTTCAGAGGATGAGTAGCCAGTTGTTTGGGGTTCTTGTCAGGGGCTCACTTTCTGGACAAAGAGAGGGATGTTTAAAGACAGAGCTCAGTAGGCCTGTGAAATAGCAACAGTTCAGTGTGGATGCAGCATAGAGATGCTGAGGGCAGGAGATGAGCCTAGATAGGTGGATAACTAAGGGCTCATACGTAACCTAAAGGACCTTATATTTTTTCTACAGATTGGTGATTTTCAAGCTGCCGTTCTGCTTTGCAGATACACTGAGGTACCTTAGGTCACCCAGCAAGCCATGACGGTAAGAACCTTTCGAGATCACTGCTCTCTTACGTTCCTGTCCCACACATTAAACATCACATTGAATCAGCTCCATTCAGTTGAGCTAGTACATAAAATATCATTTGAAAGAGAAGTGTGCCCAGGAAAAACAGGTTTAAAAACTACTGTTATGGGAAATAAGCAGATGTTGAAGAATTTTAACAGGGAAATGACAAGTTCAGATTTGCAGGTAAAAATATCCAAAGGGCCATTTGGTGGCCGATAGGGCCAAGGCTGATGATGAAGGATGCTGTTCCCATCGCCCAGGTGAGAAATGGTGACAGTGCAAAGAAACTAAGGAACAAAGGAAGGGATAAACAGTGGAGAAGTTTGGGAAGTAGGACAGGCAGCACTTGGTGGTTGATGAGATATGAAGGGTAAGGAAGGAAGGAAGGTTTTGGAGGGCACCAACATTTCTGGCTGGAATGTATGGATGGACAATACACACCATACCTAACAAGGGAAGAAGAGAAATGGCTGGGGACAGGAAGGGTGGAGAACCCCATGGGCTCAGGATTCACATATTGAGTTTGAGGCTCTGGGGACAACCCGATAAATGCAATCAACAGGCAAAGGATGTCATTCTTACAGCTTCAGGTTAATGCTCTGCTCAATTTAGTGGTGGAAAGTGAAGCTACCTAGGGATCATTTGTCCCCAGCATGATTTTTAGAGACAACAGTGACATTTTCTTATCATTGTTTATTTGAAGGAACGAAGGTCAATGAGAAGAGAAGAAAGCCTGAGGTGTCCCTACTGAGGAAGGGCAAATGGATGGCATGGGTAGTGTTCTGTTTCCTCTCTATGAGCATAGAGGGCATGCTTATGGGCGGGGATGCTGCTTGAGGACCGTTCAGACTTCCTGCAGACAGTGTGAAACTCTGACAATATCCCTGGGAGTGGGGTTCTCTTTTATCACAAAAGGTTGGAGAGCTTAGTGAAAGAAAAGGAGGAGGAAAAGCATTTGCTTCCCTGCCCCATGCATTTTCTTTAACTACAGAGTACTTACATATTCTGTTGCTGCTTATTCAACTGCATGGTAATTATTGGTTTTGTCTGTCTCAGCCATTAATCTGTTAGCTCCGCCAGACCAGGTACTGTGATTTTTAATGGTTGACTCTCCAGCCATTTGTTACACATTACCTGGCACATAGTTCTCAATAAACAATTGCTAGATTAATATATCAAGAAAGAGAATTTTTTTTTTTGCATGTAAAGAAGACAGGTCATAATCTGCTCAGCCTCAGCATCATTTTAAACTGGGTGAGTTTTGTTTAAATCCTTGCCCTCAGCGCTTGTCTTGTTTGCCTGTTTGTTGCTATGTTCCTGCTCCTTTTCTACCTCCACCCCTCCTTACCGTGCTCCTCTAGCCTTACAATGGCATCTTTCTAAAAATTTTAGGCAATGGCTACTTCTCTTGCTCACTTCCTCTAGGTTCTGCAGGAAGTCAGCCAAATCACTGATGGCCAAATCACGGACCGCCAATTCGCCAAATGGCAAAGCGAAACCTGCCGAAGCAATAAGCGAGCTCAACCTCCAGGGTTAAAGCCCCGCCTTGCTTCTGTGGGTGAGATGCTCAGAACACAGGAGCAGAGACGAGCTGGGCTTTGTTCTGTCTTTTTTTTTTTTTTTTTGACAGTAGTAAGGTCATTTGATCATACTATCTGTCTACTTTCTAATAAAGATGAAAGAGTTGGCCAAAAGTTATCCTGTGAAGAAAAGAGCAGGAAAATACATGCTCTACCTCTGGCCCCTCCATAATGCTCCATTCAGAGGTACGTGCAACCATTCTAAATGTTATCCCAGTTCTCTATCTGTGTATAAATGGTTAGTGTATAAGTAAGATACAATCTTTCCAAAGAATATACTGCCTTAAAAATTGTGATTGATTGTGCTGACGGTGAATTACAAGGTCTTGGTGCAGCATGAGAATGACTATCTTATGAAACCTGTATGGGGGCCTGTCTCATGGTTTCTTTCCATATGGCACCAAGTATGTTAATGCCTTTCATGTAAAAAATCCTTGTAGTTTCTGTATGTCACAAATTTTAATTCAGTGACATTGATTTAAAATGGCAATGAGACTATTTTTAGGTGAAGACGGAGGATCAGAAAAGCAAGCATCATTTTGGGGCTTTGGATTTTGAGGTTATGCAAGCATTTCCACAGAATTTTTCACTAAGCTTAGTCCAGTCAGTCAAACTAGAAAGGGAACAGAATATAATCTACACTGACATATCATGCAAGGAAGCAAAATGTTCTTCCTGTTCATCAGACTGTATTTCCATTTTTATAATCTTCTTGCTATAAAACTGATAATTAAGGTTTATTTCTTTCCAAACAATTATATGATTTAAACTATAAGCCTTAAGTAATATTAAAACAATACAAATACATTGAATCTAAAAATCTTTATTAAATATCAAATATTGGTTAATAGGTAATCATTAAGGATGAGATAGCTAAGCACCAAAAAATAAGTTACTTACTAATGTCATTCTGAGTTAGTATAAGGCACATATGCTGAATTGAGTCACTAGATACTGGAATGCAAAATAAAATCTGTTGTTTTTCAATAATAACAAACTAAGACTCCTAATGATTTCAAAGCCCCCTGAAGTTAACTGCACAGACAAGAAGATCTTGGCTTCAATCCTATGAAATATTTGCCTCTAAAATAACATCTTTCAATAGGATTGGAATATTTGCCAGCGATCAGATAATTTGTTTAATTAGGGTCATATTATAAACTGAATAGTGGAAAGCTCTGCCTCTTTTCTTCCTAATCAGATCAACAGAGAGATAGAAAGACTGAGGTAGAGATATTTCTAAGATAAGTACCACAGGCTGTGTGTGTTGATGTGTGTGTATGTGAGAAAGTGCGTGCATTGCTGTGTGTTTATACTAGGGTGTGTGTGTGTGTGTGTGTGTGTGTGTGAGTGCAGAGTAATAGCTGACAGCTAGACTGTGGAGCCCACACTGCAGATAGATGACCTGGCTATAAATCCCAGCTTCACTACATCCTACCTACATAACTTTGAGATGGAGCTTACCCTCTCAGGGAGCCTGGCCTTTAAACGGGATTAGAATAGAATTTCATGGACTGTTAGAATTAAATGAATAAATGGAAAGTCTGGAAACAGTGCCTGGTTCACACTGTTATTATCTTACTGATTACCGATATCAAAATTCTTCTTCTAGCTTCTATATGTCATAAATTATCCTAAAAATCACTGGGTCAAATACATTGTTTGGAGAGCTTTTGGATATACTTATGTTTAAAAATATCATAATTATTAATAACTTCGTGAATGACCTTGGTGAAATAAGCTATCTGTGATGTCATTTCTCTATTTTAAAAAAGGTGGCTATGAAGCCTGCCAACACTGGAAGAGAAGAGCAAGAAGAACTAATGATCTGGCTAAAGTTTCTAATAAGGAGGATGATATAATAATATTACAGTACCTTAATATTTCTTTGCCTTTATGTATTACTTTGCATGCATTTCAAAGCAAACCAACAACAAAACTGCTAAATCAGGGTTCCTTTTAAGAGAGATCTTTTTTTAAAGTGTGTGGGAGAGAGTGAGCTGAATGCAGCAAAAAATAGGAAAACATAAAGGCAGAGGAAGTAGATTCATCTAATAAGGAAAAAAAAATCAAGGAAAAGCAACACTCAAATGGTAAATTATTTTCCTTCCAATCTATTTCTTTTCATGCTCAGCAGAAAAGGAGTATTCCAGGTTTATATTATGCATGTATATATAAAATTAGGGCTCTTAATATGCCCCAGAATCATGAACTTTAAATACCAGCTCTTTGGTGATGTAGAAAGAGGAGGCTGTATCTATTTTGAGTCCAGTGAATTCCCTCTGAAGTTTTATGTTTGAAATAAATCTTCACTATCAGCTTATTCTATGGTCTTTGGCTTCTTTCTGATAAGCATCAAGTCCAAACATTAAAAATCTATTTGTGGGTGAGTCCTGAACATTTAGAGAGAACATATACAATGAAGGGATATGGGAGACTTCTGTGTCCTACAATATACTAGACTAGAGAGACCAGAAAGCCTGAAATTTCTCTAAAATGCATATTTAGACTTGCTCAAAAAGGAAAGGGACCGTCCAGGTGGTAGGAACAGATATGGAAGCCAGTGAGCTAGTACACAAAAAAACCTTGTGCTGAAGAATAAGATGGCTGTCTGTCTGGGTAATCAAGGGGCTTGGGGCTTGAGCGTCAACGTGGACCACAGATAATAAGGCAGCAACACATGCATGGGAACAGAGCCCTGCAAGAGCCGCACCCTCTGTGAAGGTGGGGCCAAGGAAACAAATAAATATATCTACTTAATGTAGAACATAAGGGTGTTGTTTTGCACTGCGGGCTCAAGGAAAACAAAGTGCAGGGTTGTTTTCTTTTTTATAACTTTAAAAAAATTTTACTTGGATTTGGGATTCAAACATACGGAATCTGGACACCATAGCGATCCCAAGCCAGGAAATTATAAAAGCTTTTCTACAGGTGAGCTAGTGATAACACAGAAGCCTTCAGAAGAAGTGGAGACAAGTCAGGTCTTAGGATACTTTGAAGATTTAGTTAACTTTATAATAAAAAAATGACAAAACATATAAGGAAGCAATCCACTCTGACTGAGTGCCGGTACAGAGAGCAAACAGAAATAGAAACCTAAGAGCTTAAAATAATAAAAAAAAGACAATAAGTATGAAATAAGTATGTTGGAAGTGACTAAGATATAAATTAAAAAATAAACATTGAAAAAGACACTGGGTATAAATGTAACTAAACATATAAGCAAGCTAAACATCAAATTAGACATAGCTGAAGGGGAAAACAGTGAACTAGAAAACAGACAAGGAAGTAGAGCAGAGTAATATAAAGATTGTAAAAATATTAAAAAGTGGCTAGGAGATGTAGATGATACAGTAAGGAGATGATACATTTTAAAAATTTATGTAGATGTAGATGATGCAGTAAGAAGATGATACATTTTTAAAATTTATTTTCAGAGATCTAGTAGGCCCGCACGGGAGTGGAAGGAGGGGCAGAGGGAGAGAGAAACTGAAGCAGACTCTGAGCTGAGTGTGAGGCCTGACGTGGGACTCAATCTCATCACCACGAGATCATGACCTGAGCCAAAACCAAGAGTCGGACACTCAACCAACTGAGCCATCCAGAACGCCCCAAGAAGGAACAACATTTAACAGAAGTTCTGAGACAGAGAGGGAGGGAGGGGGGAAGGGATAAGAGAATGGAAAAAAAAGGAAAATGGGAATACATTAGTATTTAAAGAAAGAATGGCCAAGAATTTTCCAGAATTGACGAAAAACATGAATCCTTGCATATGAGGGAAAAAACAAGATGTGGATGTGATTAAAAAAGAAAAATCCACATCCGAGGGCTGTCATAATGGAATGGCCAATGACCAAGGAATAGAGAAGCTCTTGAAAGCAGCCAAAATGAAAAGACAGATGAACTGCTAAATAATAGTAGTTATGCCAACAGCCAAATTCAGATGACTTGATGCTATAGGAGACACCAGAAGATCATGGATTGATATTATTAAAAGGCTGAGTTGAAATAATTCTTTGCTTTGAATCCTCTGCCCAGTAAATCTAAAATGTGGGATCAAATACAATTTTTCAAAGCAAAAACAAAGAGAGGCTTCTACTAGCTCCTCTTATCTAAAAAACGAAAGGATGTACTTTGGGAATATGGAAACTGAGCCAGAAATCAGTGTGAAGTAATGGTGAGCAAGGAAATGAGGAAACATATCAGTAAATCGAAATAAAAATTTGTCAGCATAAAACAGTAAGTATAAAATGACTGCTTTAAGGCATTTAAGCCAAGATGAGTCTAAAATATTGGATAGTAAGGTAGTGAGAAGAATTAAAACATTCTAAGATCCCTTTACCGGTCAAGACGCATATAGGAATACTGTGCATGCACATTAAATTTGCATTTTAGAAATAGGCACTTGGAGAAATCAAGCAGGCATGTTAAAAACTGAATGTCTCTAAAAAAGCAGAAAAAAATGTGTGTATTTCAAACAATTTAAGGGAATTCAACAATGAACATGAGAGATTCCCAAGTTTAAGATGCTTACTTTTGAGTGGGAAAGACATAGATACAATTTCCTACAACAAAATAAGAGATAAAAATCTGCTTTATCCTAGAGAAATCTAATCTCTCTGTCCTACACTTTTATCTTTTCCCCTTTACAGTCTTGGTGGGGGGGGGGAAAGAGTTTCAAAATAAACTTGTAAGTTTCCCGGACTTTAAAAAGCACAGTGCCGTGGGCACTGCCAAAAACACACAACAGAAACAGAATCTATTATTCACCATGTGCGCAGAGAGCTCAAACAAGGGTCTGCAAAGTTGCCATTACACGTGCTGTACATTAAGTCCACCCCACTCAGACTCACTTCTATCTAAGAAACCACCATCTTAACAACAAAGTAAGTGTAACTAGAAAAATGTTTACATAGCTCCCATGCATACTGCTTGCTGAAAAAAGATACCCATCTTTGTTTCTTTGTCGTCAGCACATCCGTTTCTGAATACAGAAACCATGAAGTGAAAACAGGAGGGCCACAAATACACAACAAAGCATCCAGGCTTGACGTTCAGCCTTCTAGGGAGCCATCCATCTTCTCATGTAAGGAACATAAATTCACAAGATAACAGAACAATTGAAGAAATGGTTATAGGATCCACGTTGCTGTTGAGAGGAAAAAAACACCCAGCCGCATAAGGACAACAGAAAGAGAAGACAATTAAGGAATGTAATTGCAACTAAGAATAGGTCAGGAGAAATTGTTTAAAACAAAACAAGAAAACAGACTAACGGGTTTTTTATTTCTTTCACACAAGGACTAGAGGGAGAGAATGGATTTGTGAGCTTTTGACAAATCCGTCTCTAACAGTAAATTGTTGAGTCCATGAGAAAGAGACTGAGATCTGAGGCTTTTTAAACATCAGGGAACATGCCAAGTCAGGATAGTCCTGGGGGAAGAATCACTTGGAGGTATGTCAGAGCCCAATTCCACC
This sequence comes from Callorhinus ursinus, assembly GCF_003265705.2. Lineage (NCBI taxonomy): Eukaryota > Metazoa > Chordata > Mammalia > Carnivora > Otariidae > Callorhinus > Callorhinus ursinus. The sequence goes on along the minus strand of NW_027397092.1, from coordinate 6,075,607 downwards.
TTTCCTAAGCAGAGTGTCGCTCTTTTGTTTTGATGCATGGAGAGCCAGTACAATAGCTAAATAATCTATAATACTTCCCTAATTTTTTTCACAAAGCTTGAAGCTCAGGAATTAAAAATGATGCACTTAGGAAAATGATCTTTAAATGGGTATAGTTTGTGTGGGATCATACTTTTCTCCACCTGCCCATGTAAGATGCCTGATAATGCACAGCAAAGGCTATTATAATGCATCAGCACCGAGTCATATTTTCAATCCTTATCGCTAGCAGTTCCAACTTATGACAAGATGTTAAGAGAATCTTTTAAGATGATAGTCATGAAATTGCTTAAGAACCTAATTACCATATCTACCATGGCTCTACCAAATTCATCAATCAGCCCTTATTAAATACCTATTATTTCAAACAATGAGTACAGAGTACTGGGATCATTTATGGATTATACATGACTAGTATTCAGGGCAACTGAGAACTAGGCCTAATTAAGTCCCTATAGGCCTCTGTTGTCTAATCTGCAAAGCAGGGGAAATGAAAATCAAATGCCCTGCATACCTCACAAAGTAGAAATGAATAAAAATCAATGGACAGAACATAATAAAATTGGGCCACTGACTGAAGAAGTATATTAATGACCCACCCAGGGTAAAGACAGCAAGTTCCTTCTATGCTTTGCAGAGATTCCTCTCCACATGAATCTAATACCACAGTGCTACTCCCATTTAAAGATTATTATTTAAGAAACAAGTTTAAATGAGGTAGAGAAACCTAATTTACTCCTGAAGTCAGTTAAACAGTTCATCATATCAAAGGGAAACTGTGTATGACTGAATTCTAAAGAAATCAAACTTTCTATTTTATTGCCAACTTTTTTTGAGGCTAAATATAAAAAAATGACTTTTAATCTTTTATTCTACAAATTATGGAGAGAGGTCAGATAAATGTGAAAATTATAATGTTATCAACTTTTGAACTTGATTTTCAGTCCGTTTTATCTTTATCACTAAACTATGGACCAAAATAGTCTCTGGGCTATGATTAGGTTTATCTTTATCTTTTTTTTTTAAATTAAACAGCTTTACTGAGGAATAATTTGCATAAGATAAAATTTATCCATTAAGTGTACAATTCTTTCCTAGGAAATGATTTTCAGTAAATTTACAGATCTGTGCAACCTTCAACATGATCTAGCTTTAGGATGTGCATCACCCCTCAAAAAGACCTCTCATGCTTATTTGCAGTCAAACCCTATTACAACCTCTAGTTCCAGGCCCCAAGAGTCTACTTTCCAAATCTATGGATTTGTTTTTTACAGATATTTCATACAAATGGAATCATATACTGTGTGGTCTTTTATATCTGGCTTCTTCTACTTAGCATCATGTTTTTGAGGTTCTTGATTGTTGTAGCATGTATCAGGAGTTGGTTACTTTTTATTGCTGAATAATATTCTCATGCATGGATGTGTCATATTTTGTTCATCCAATCATCAGTTGATGGACAGTTAGACTGTTTCCATTTTTTGACTATTATGAATAATGCTGCTATAGGCATCATAATCCAGTTTCACGGGTATATACTGAATTATACCTGTAACACACACACACACACACACACACACACACACACGGGTATACATATCTGTGGTGTTTACTCAGCCTTGAGGAAATTGGTGTTGAGATATACAAACCATAAATTTAGACTTTTCAAATGCTCTGTGATTCTTCTAAGGTTGTGAGATGAAGAGAAAAAGAACTGTAACGTGGTTAACAGTATAGATACTGGAGCTGGATGTCTTAGGATTATAAACCAGCTTAACATCATACTAATTCTAAGTAATTAGCTTCTTTGGTTTTCTTCACTGTGGAAGGGGGATAATGACAGTGTCTCTCTCGCTCTCTTTTTTAATATTTACTTATTTATTTATTTGAGAGCATGAGGGAGTGCAAGAGTTGGGAGGGCCAGAGATTGAGGGAGACAATTGAGGTAGGGAGTCTCCCTGAGCAGACTCCATGCTGAGCAGGGAGCCCAACGCGGGGCTCCGTTCCACAACCTTGAGTTCATGACCTGAGCCGAAACTAAGAGTCAGACGCTTAACTAACTGACTGAGCCACCCAGGTGCCCCAACAATGTCTCTTTTATTAGCTTATAGTGAGGGTTAGATGATGAACACGCTTTGTGCAGTACTCACTAGATGTTAACTATTATAATTACAGCTGTGCACCAAATTATCATGGAAAAAATTTTTAAGAGTTTAGTAGTGCTATTAAAACAAGATGTTTAGAAGATACCCGAAACTACTTCCCCACTAAGAGATGCAACCATTCCTCTTGCTTTAATACAGTACACTATGAAGTACAAATATCAGATGTTTTTATATGGAGGGTAGCAAAATACCTATTTTCCTGTCTGGCTGTCCCCAGAGGCACGACTGGGAAAGAATCTCTAATAACTGCTAGCCAAATAAACTGTTGGGATTACACCAAAATAAAAAGCTTTTGCACAGCAAAGGAAACCATCAGCAAAACAAAAAGACAACCTACTGAATGGTTGAAGATATTTGCAAATGATCTATCTGATAAGCGGTTAATATCCACAATGTATAAAGAACTTAGAAAATTCAACAACAAAAAAACCCCCAAACAATCTGATTAAAAAATGGGCAGAGGACCTGAATAGATATTTTTTCAAAGAAGACAGATATACAGATGACCACCAGACACGTGAGAAGATGCTCAACATTACTAATCACAAGGGAAATGCAAATCAAAACCAGTAGTAAGATATCATCTAACATGAGTTAGAATGGCTAAAATCAAAATGCCAAGAAATAACAAGTGTTGGCAAGGATGTAGAGAAAAACAAACCCTCATGCACTGTTGGGAATATAAACTGGTGCAGCCACTGTGGAAAACAGTATGGAGGTTCCTCAAAAGATTAAAAAGAGAAATACCATATGATCCAATAATTCCACTATTGGGTATTTACCAAGGAAAACAAAAGCACTACCTCGAAAAGATACATGCACCCCTATGTTTATTGAAGCATTATTTACAATAGCTAAGATATGGAAGCAACCTAAGTGTCCCTCAATAGATAAATGGATAAGGAAAATGTGACGTGCGGTGTGTGTGTGTGTATATATATCATGGATGATTACAGTCATAAAAAGGATGAGATCATGTCCTGTGAGACAGCATGGATGGACCTAGACAGTATTATGCTAAGGGAAGTAATTCAGACTGAGAAAGACAAATACCACAGGATTCCACTTATAAGTGGAATTTAAAAAAACAAAACAAATGAATAAACAAGTAAAAAGCAGAATCACTCCTATGAATACAGAGAACAAATTGCTTCTTGCCTGAGGGGAGGAGGTCTGGGACCTGGGCAAAATGGGGGAAGGGGAGTGGGAGACACAGGCTTCCAGTTATGGAATGAGTAAGTCAGGGAATAAAAGGTACAGCATAAGAAAGACAATCCATGATATCCTAACAGCCCTGTAACAGGGCAGATGGTAACTATACTTACTGTGAACACAGAATAATGTATAATCTTGTCAGATCACTAAGTTGTACAACTGAAACTAATGTAACATTGTGTGTCAACTCTACTCGAAAGAAAGAAAGAAAGAAAGAAAGAAAGAAAGAAAGAAAGA
>NW_027397092.1:5948110-6071851 GCF_003265705.2 Callorhinus ursinus | reverse complement strand
AAAGAAAGAAAGAAAGAAAGAAAAAAAGAAAGAAAGAGAGAGAAGGAGGGAGGGAGGGAGGAAGGAAAGGAGGGAGGGACAGTACCATCCCTGGATCCAGAGACAAAACAGCACAACTGAATTTCTACCATGAACATTTCTTCCTGCTAACATGTCCTTTTGAGTATGACACTAGACACACCACAGAAGAGAAAGAATGGAAAATAAATAGAAAAGTCAAGGACATAGCTTCCTCAGCATAATTAATTTATTTATAATAGTGCCAGGAATGGGCCAGGAATAATTCTTAACCCTTTAAAAGCAGTAACTCATCTATTCTTCATCACACCCTACGAAAGAGTATCTATTATCTCCAATTTCAGATGAGACAGCTGAGGCAGAGAGGCTGAGTAACGTGACCAGTGTCAGTGCGGACCAGACAAAAGAGCTCTGCAGCGCAGTCAGCTTCGCTACCTATTTTACTGGAAGACAAGAAAGGCCTGACTGAAGCAAGACATATTCCCAGAAAAGACGAGTAGAAGCCTAATCAGTTTTGTTCTGCACACAGACCAATCTCCTTTAATCATACTATTTGATTTACTTTAAGTCGCAGGAAAAGGCTTCTTTCAAAGATGAGTGAAATAAGAAAGGTCTAAATTATACCCTACTTTCAGTTTTATCTTAAATTCCGTTATCCATTTTATATAAATGTAATACTGAAAAAGCCAAGCTTTTCAAGTTTGTAGATGAGATTCTTCATAAGCCAGAAAGGATCCCAAACTTTACCATAAGAACATTCTCTCTCTTACCAATCACTTTTTCACTATCCATGAACTGAGGGAGCAGTATACCTTCTGAGGGGAAAACAGTCCCAATTTTGAAAAATCTTGCACACTTTACGTCCTCCTTGGAAGATCATGGTGCATGTGAACACTTTTAACTTTTTAATTATGTAAGCATTAAGTACATACACACTTGTAAGGATTTAAAACCTCCAGAAAAATGCAATGTAGCCCACATTAACATTTTAAAGGCTCTGAAAAGTCCCAGTGTATAGAAACCTGATTAAATTTGCTTAATGTAGCATCTCTCAAGATGTTAAAATAATGCAGTCTGCTTTTCCCCACTGGAAGATCTATGACCTATATTGGAAAACACTGCTCGAGACAGCTAACCAATCTATAACAGATTAATGCAATTATTTCTTATTTTTCTAATGAAAATTTAAACTAATGCAATCTTTGAAGCCTGCATCAGACTGCATCTTTCCCTGCACGGGAAAGATGACAGTTAATAATATATGATAACATGAGTAGCTGTAAAGATGAGAATAAACAGTAATATTCGCTAATATTATTAGGGGTTTATCATGCTCTGGACGTTAAGTGTTCTACAAGGATTATCTCATTTAATGTTCAAAACAACCCTAAAAAGGCAAGCATGTCTCAATTGATCCTTGTTTCACAAAAGAAGAAACTGAGTAATGTGTCCAAGGCACATACTTAAAAGAGGTGAAGCTCTACTTCAAACACATAAATCCAGAATTGATATTCCAATAATTAAACTGAACTGCCTTCCACCATGTCCTAGGCAATCCTATCACACATATAGAACCCCTTTTGATAGGAATCAACTAGGGAGTATGTAATTATTACATAGAACTACCAAGGAAAATCTAGGAATGGTGAAAGGATTTATTCACCATAATTTATGTCAGCTCGATGTATTTGTTACAATAAAGCCCTTCCATTTGTGTATGTCTCTTTTTCACGTTACTAAGGAGTCTGATGATTGGAACACATTTTTTTTTCTTCTTCCCTATCCTAAAATAACTGTAGCAACAGCACATTTCCAAATGGTGCTATATTCTGTAAATACTTGAAAATAAAATAAAATAAAATAACCATATCTGCAGTCAGAGCACTATTTTGTCTTACCTTTCATTTTTTTCTTTGGAAGGATTATTCATACATCAATCCCTAATTCCAACACACAAAATGTGTTGTGTTTGTGAGTGAACAGTATGCATTTTAAAGTGTTCTCCCTACTGCATGCTTTTCAAAGTTCTAACATTAAGTTTGTGCAAATCAAATTCTATTTTGACATACGGACTTTTAAGGAGCAAAAAGAAAGTCATGCAAAAAGCATGGGATTTAAAGACTGCAAAAAGTTACTAAAATATGGAGAGGTGACTTCTAAAAAATGTACACTTTGCATGATTTGTTCTCAGAAGACGGTATCAAAGTCACGAGTAAGGCATTTCTTCAGCTCTCTGAAGCTTGCAGGGTCTGGTTAGGAATTCATGCAAGGACCATCCCATGAAAGGATGAGAATAGTGACCATGGTGAAGAGGAGGAGTCAGGATATATCCTGGGGGCAGATTTGACAAACCTTTCTAGAGGATTGGGCATGCAAGGTGAGTACAAGGGGGGAAACAAGAATGATCCCAAAAGTTCTGCGCCAGGCAGCTGGTGAGATTATGGGGTGATTTACTGACATTGAGCAAACTGAAGGGAGAAAGAGAGTGGAGGGGCTGGGTATGGATTCTGAAGTTCTGCTTTTGACATGTTTACTTTGACATGCCTACAAAACATCCAATGGAGATGAAGTGTGGGCTCCGTGGAGAGGTCAGGCCAGAGCTGTGAGTCTGGGAGGCACTCACATCTACCTGGGGATGAGCTTCGGAGGACTAACGGAGGTCAGCGCAGGGGTGGGGAGGAGAAGAGACACAAGAAGAGAGCTCTCAGACCGAATATTTGGCCCAGCAACATCTAGAGGTTGAGGAAGCCAGAAGGATTCAGTAAAAAGCACTACGGAGGGGCGCCTTAAGCATCTGCCTTTGGCTCAGGTTAGGATCCCGGGGTCCTGGGGAGGAGCCCCACGTCGGGCTCTCTGCTCGGCGGGGAGCCTGCTTCTCCCTCTCCTTCTGCCTGCCACTCTGCCTACTTGTGATCGCTCTCTCTCTCTCTCTCTGTCAAATAAATTTTAAAAATCTTAAAAAAAAAAAAAAGCACTAGGGGGGGGGGGCCAGTCAGAGGGGAAATGTAAATGTACCAGTTCCCTGCGCAGAAGACCTTGACAGATACCACAGAGATAACCAAAGACTAGTGCACTCTGGCTTTTTATCACCTACGGCTTTGAATTTATCCCAAGTCCAGTGACCTACATCAAAGAAGAACCAGTTTGCCGATTAAGGCTGAATGTACACGATACTTGCCCAGAATAATTTCTACCGTGTTATGATGTCACAACAAAATCAAGCGAGCCCCTCTCTCATAAGCACACTTTCCTTCAGGTTATCAATCACTGCACACATCTGAGGAGAATTGCAGCATAACTGTGAAGCTGATCTTCCAACTTCCCTCCTGCAAATGGGGGGCTTTGCTGCCACCATGTCCAACAATTCCCCACTGTTACCACATTCGAGGTCATTCTTTGTAATGAATAGATTTAAGAGAAATTTCACCCACTGTTTTGTTATGGAACTGTACAATTCTGCAAAAGTTCTGCTCGAGATTTCTCATATTCTTCTTTTCATTTCACTAACTAAAAGAGGAGACTTGGTCATGCCTGTGTCCATGTTTAGAAATGTCGACAGCTATGAAACAATACTGATTTCAGTTTTTGAGACACATTCATTTTAGTTTCTCTCTACTGCCACTACTCCTCCTCATTCCCTGAACTCAATCTATGACTTTGTATACTTTCTCTGATGTACTTCCAACTCACTTATCTTACCTTGATTATTATTATTATTATTATTATTATTATTATTATTTACTTTTTTACTACAATCTGAACCTATCAAGGGCGGAACTTTGTCTTACTAATCTTCACATCCCTTACTTCTAGTATGGCACCCAGTTCAAAGCACATTTTCACTAATTGTTGAACGAATGCATGAATTAAGTAATCTACTCTATTAGGTCAAACTGTTCCTTTTCAGTTTGACAAAAATAATAAAAATATCAAAGGACTTCTTTATTATATCTAAATGACACACTGAGGAGAAAGTTTCCTATTGCTAAGATTCATCAGCTTCCCAAATTTTCCCACATCTCTTTAATTTGGATTGGTAATTTTTATCAGTGTGCAAGTATAATAACAACCATTTTGAGCGACAACCTCTATTCAACTGACCTAAGATTCCAATCCTCCTGCTTCCCCAGGAACTCCCCAATGGGGTTAAACTCAATAGCATCATGTTGGATTTTCTTTTTCATTCATATTTTGAGGAAGTATTTAAAATTTATAGTCCTTATAATCATTATGAAAAGACACTGCAAATTTCGTACCACTATTTTTATTAGTCAACTTTATAACTATTTCAACAGTGAATTCTCTGTTTCTAATGAACTAAACTCAGCTAACACAGTTAAATATTAAGACCTGAAATTTTTTTCCAGAAAACTATAAATGAGTTTGAGAGGTTCTATCACTGTCTGATAAGAACAATAGAAATCTAAAGCATACAAAATACTTCACTGGAGAAGAAATACATTGTCTGGTTGTAGACTACCAAGACTTTATTCCGATGCAAAATGCTGAGCATACAGTGCTCTGCTTTTTCTGTAAAAGTCATGTCAAACAGAATACACGGAAATTGGGTCCTGAATTCTCTCGTCCACTAGGTCAGCTGAAGGCCTTAGGAGCTCCATATTGAATAAATGACTTGCAAAATATTAATCATGAGTTAATATTAGAACTAGAATTTAAATGTAAGAAATCTAAACTTACATTACCTTCACCATGGAATCTGATCTCAGATAGGTCATGTAGCTTTATGGTGAAATGACATTATTTATAAAAAAGGAAGGTGAAATAAAAAAAAGCAATTCTAAATATTTCTCCATAGGTCTTGCTTATCAATATAGATATAGACAAGTTTTTTTAACCTCTTTTTTCCTGATTTAGTCAACAACGTACCCTTATTTTTGAGTCTGTATTTTTTATATTTACATAGTACTCAATAACTCCTATTTACTTACCTCTAAAATGGAATTTGATTGAGAAGATAAGTATAGATAAATCCCAAATAACATTTCCTCTTATTTTACAAGTAGGGCACATTAAAATGAAGACAATTCATGGCACGGGTCCTAACTATTAAAAACCAGTATGACTGTTACAGCTCCAAAACTGAGGAAAAAAATTTTTACTATTTACATTATTGAATTTACTGTACGCTAAGACAGAAAGTTTCCTTAACAGGCTCTCAACTACAAAATCAGCACTAATCCAAGGAATTCATTTCAAATAGAGTATTCCCCAAGGCATTACAACTGATTAAAGAAAAAGAGTCGTTGGAAACATGACAAATATCCCCAATATTTGACATTACCCAGACATCTTTTATTTTTGGTTTTAGATATAATAAATTTGCTCCTCCAATTCAATAGTTAATTGACCATGGCATCTTTCAAATTTTATCTAGTTTGGAAAAATTGGGCATTCAATTTAACACAAGTGATAAGTGGAGTCCTACAGAGATAGAAATATCGAAATTAAATTATTATTCCAGAAGCATCAGGACTTAATAAGGAATAAACTCATATTGTTTCATATATAGAAAAGTACTGGTAGCCTTTGATGGTGGGAAAATAAAAATTTGCAACACAAAACACTGTTGACCTTGACTATACATGTTTTCACTTCATTACGAATTCACAGCTGTTAAAGGTAATGATCCTTCTTATGGTCACATATGGTATAGCCGACTATCCCTGAATTATGCATGAGTTCTACACAGTACAAATCAACTTTTAAGGGAAAAAATGAGCATAATTCAATACTTGATTCTAGATAATCATATATTTTATGCAATTTTTGTTTTTTAATGGACAAAATGACTAGTTGTCTATAGTCAATATATATAAAGAGAAATATGGAAATATAAGCTAGTTTTGTTGACAGTATAGGTAGGCTAACACAAACTCATTAACTCTGGCATCTTGGAAGTTAAATCCTACAGTTACAAAAACACTATAAGTGTTCCTTAAAAAACATTTGGAGCCCTACAAAGCAAACATTGCTTAATTTCATGGTATTATTATAGGTATTTTCCTCTATAGAATTTAAACATAAAACACACACTGAAAATATGATAACTTATATGGTGATAACAAGTGTTGTGACTGCTAATTGTTATTCAAGGTTATTATTTCATAATTTTAGTATTCAAATATTTACTTGTTAATGGCAACTTTTGTACATATTTCAAATAACAAATGATATATTGTACTTGCATGTTTCTTAGAAATGCTGGTATGGCAAATACCATTCTCAATGGGGAAAAACTGAGAGCTTTCCCCCTAAGGTCAAGAACGCGACAGGGATGTCCACTATCAACACTGCTATTCAACATAATATTAGAAGTCCCAGCCACAGCAATCAGACAACAAAAAGAAATCAAAGGCATCCAAATTGGCAAAGAAGAAGTCAAGCTCTCACTCTTTGCAGATGATATGATACTTTATGTGGAAAACCCAAAAGATTCCACCCCAAAACTGCTAGAACTCATAAAGGAATTCAGTCAAGTGGCAGGATATAAAATCAATGCACAAAAATCAGTGGCATTCCTATATACCAACAACAAGACAGAAGAGAGAGAAATTAAGGAGTCCATCCCATTTACAATTGCACCCAAAACCATAAGATACCTAGGAATAAATCTAACCAAAGAGGCAAAGGATCTGTACTCAGAAAACTAATAAAGTACTCATGAAAGAAATTGAGGAAGACACAAAGAAATGGAAAAATGTTCCATGCTCATGGATTGGAAAAACAAATATTGTGAAGATGTCAATGCTACCTAGAGCAATCTACACATTCAATACAATCCCCATCAAAATACCATCCACTTTTTTCAAAGAAATGGAACAAATAATCCTAATATTTGTATGGAACCAGAAAAGACCCTGAAGAGCCAGAGGAATGTTGAAAAAGAAAAGCAAAGCTGGCGGCAGCACAATTCCGGACTTCAAGCTCTATTACAAAGCTTTCATCATCAAAACAGTATGGTACTGGCACAAAAACAGACACATAGATCAATGGAACAGAATAGAGAGCCCAGAAATGGACCCTCAACTCTATGGTCAACTAATCTTCAACAAAGCAGGAAAGAATGTCCCATAGAAAAAAGACAGTCTCTTCAACAAATGGTGTTGGAAAAATTGGACAGCCACATGCAGAAGAATGAAACTGGACCACTTCCTTACACCACACACAAAAATAGACTCAAAATGGCTGAAGATCTAAATGTGAGACAGGAGTCCATCAACATCCTAAAGGAGAACACAGGCAGCAACCTCTTTGACCTCAGCCACAGCAACTTCTTCCTAGAAACACCGCCAAAGGCAAGGGAAGCAAGGGCAAAAATGAACTATTGGGACCTCATCAAGATAAAAAGCTTTTGCACAGCAAAAGAAACAGTCCACAAAACCAAAAGACAACCGACAGAATGGGAGAAGATATTTGCAAATGACATATCAGATAAGGGGCTAGTATCTAAAATCTATAAAGAACTTCTTAAACTCAACACCCAAAGAACAAATGATCCAATCAAGAAATGGGCAGAAGACATGAACAGACATTTTTCCAAAGAAGACATCCAAATGGCCAACGGACACATGAAAAAGTGCTCAATATCGCTCGGCATCAGGGAAATCCAAATCAAAACCTCTATGAGATATCACCTCACACCAGTCAGAATGGCTAAAATTAACAAGTCAGGAAATGACAGATGTTGGCGGGGATGCGGAGAAAGGGGAACCCTCCTACGCTGTTGGTGGGAATGCAAGCTGGTGCAACCACTCTGGAAAACAGTATGGAGGTTCTTCAAAAAGTTGAAAATAGAGCTACCATACAATCCAGCAATTGCACTACTGGGTATTTACCCCAAAGATACAAATGTAGGGATCTGAAGGGGTATGTGCACCCCGATGTTTATATCAGTAATGTCAATAGCCAAACTGTGGAAAGAGCCAAGATGTCCATTGACAGATGAATGGATAAAGATGTGGTACACACACACACACACACACACACACACACACACACACAGGAATATTATGCAGCCATCAAAAGGAATGAGATCTTGCCATTTGCAACAATGTGGTTGGAACTGGAGGGTGTTATGCTGAGTGAAATAAGTCAATCAGAGAAAGACATGTATCATATGACCTCACTGATATGAGGAATTCTTAATCTCAGAAAACAAACTGAGGGTTGCTGGAGTGGTGGGGGGTGGGAGGGATGGGGTGGCTGGGTGATAGACATGGGGAAGGTATGTGCTATGGTGAGCGCTGTGAATTGTGCAAGACTGTTGAATCACAGATCTGTACCTCTGAAACAAATAATACATTATATGTTAAAAAAAGAAGAAGAAGAAGAAGAAGACAGTAGGAGGGGAAGAATGAAGGGGCGAATCGGATGGGGAGATGAACCATGAGAGACGATGGACTCTGAAAAACAACCTGAGGGTTCTAGAGGGGAGGGGGGCAGGAGGATGGGTTAGCTTGGTGATGGGTATTAAAGAGGGCACATTCTGCATGGAGCACTGGGTGTTATACGCAAATAATGAATCATGGAACACTACATCAAAAACTAATGATGTAATGTATGGTGATTAACATAATATAATAAAAAAAATAAGACCCATGTAAAAAAAAAATAGACTATCTACAAAAAAAAAAAGAAATGCTGGTATGTGTTGTCCAAATCTCTGGACAGGTCATGTCAAGGTGGGGCTGACCTTCTCAGGCACTTCCTGGTGTCCTGTTGTCACTGTCTGCGTATGTTTCCCTGTGTCATCATGTGGGGAGGTGGGTGCAGGTCATGGAGCAGGAAATGGAATTGGGATAGAGATCAAGCAATCAAATGCTCAAGATCTTTTCAATGAGTACCTACCTGTTCTTTCTAAGAACATGATGCTCTATAGCAAGTCACTGGAAAGTTTCCTGAAATGAACACTTATTCTTCATCAATACTGTTTTAGTACTGCAGCCCAATGAATCATTAACACACAAATAAGGACCAGCTCTAGAGCCAGTGATCAGGAAGAGAAGGGGCAGTCAATCAAGCCCCAGACACTGATATGAATCCCCCCAAATAGTGTGGTGGTGAAGAGTAGTCTCTGGAAACCAGAGAACAATCCTCAAATATTTGAAAGGATGCCTTTCAAACCTACTCGAGCATGTTAACACAGGACTACACTAAATCTGAGTGACAGAGGAACTTAGAGCAAAGGTTAAGTGATCTCTTGGCCATGCTACTATAAAAACTCTAAGTCCCAGAAGGCAGTGAACATAGAGCCCATGGCCTTGAGGTCTAAATAAAGACTTCATGGTCCATTAGGTCGCATCCAATCAGAGAAGCTAGATCACTCTCCCCAAGTGTGTGGTCCTCACTCCGGCCTTAAGCCTTGGGTAGCATGTTCCCCAAACACTGAGCTTGCTATACTTATACCTTATTCATACTAGGTGACCACAAAAGGACACGAGCTATGTCATTCAGTCTGCTCACTCTGTCACTACCTACCTACAGAGGCCCATGCGTTGTCAGTGAAAAGAAAACTGAGAAGGATCCCTCCTTCAAGGAGCTCAAAAGAACCAGCATAGGGCAGGGAGTTGAGAAAGGGCAAGATTTGCTCAGCATCCTCCTGTATCCCTATAATAGAATATTCTGTATTCTATTCTTGATTTTCTTTATCAACAATAACCTTGAATATTTATTTAATAGTAAAGGGAATGTGAAATCATACATTTGAATAAGCTTCAAGGCAGTTAACTTCATCATTCATCTTCATGATAAATACTCATTCATGAAATACTCATTGAGCACCAATTATGTGCCAGGAACCCTGTGGTTGTTGGGAGTAAAACACCCAAAATCCCTGACCACACTTTTATTACATACATGTGCATTATAGGAAACATTTCTGTTAATAATTTATTATAAAATTTGAATGCAAAAAAATGCTAATTTAAAAAAAAATCTAATGAGTAGTATAATGCAGGCACTCTTTGTTACTCAGTATTAGGCAATTTTATGGTTCACACTTTTTTTTAAAGATTTTATTTATTTATTTGAGAGAGAGAGAATGAGAGATAGAGAGCATGAGAGGGAAGAGGGTCAGAGGGAGAAGCGGACTCCCTGCTGAGCAGGGAGCCTGATGTGGAACTCGATCCCAGGACTCCAGGATCATGACCCGAGCCGAAGGCAGTCGCTTAACCAACTGAGCCACTCAGGCACCCATGGTTCACACTTTTAATAAAGTTAACAAATAAGAACAGCAGTCAAAATTTCTAACCACATTTCATATTAAGTCTGCACTGAATACTCCTAAGAATTGTGACAAAAATCAGAGATTCATGAACTTAAAATGCTGGAGAGGAAAAGCAAAGAAATGGTAAAAACGAGGCTGTCTATATTAATACTTTTTTTTAAGATATTATTTATTCATTTGAGACACAGGGACACAGTGAGAGAGACAGCACAAGCAGGGTGAGAGGCAGAGGGAGAAGCAGGCTCCCTGCTGCGCCAGGAGCCAGATGTAGGGCTCGATCCCAGGACTCAGGGATCATGACCGGAGCTGAAGGCAGACGTTTAACCATGTGAGCCACCCAGGCGCCCCTATATTAATATTTCTGATGGGATTTATGTACTTCTGTATTCCCCTCCTCTTCCCCAAAATCCTCCTCCCCAAAATCTTTTACATAAAAAAGACACTAAAATAAAGGCATGAAGAAGGGGATGTAGATTTCTCTGTTGAACACCACTGTTTCATTCTTCACACAAAGACTTGGAGAGTGTTTGAAATATGGCGCCCACAGCCAGACTCACCAGCTATGCGGCTCCAGGCAAGATACTAACTTGCCTCTTTCTTATCTCCGAACAGGAGGTAAAAATGAACAAACCAATAAACAAACAAATAATAGTACTAGCTGCATAGGGAAAGGAAAAAGACTTTTTCAAGCACATAAGTGTTTACTCTCATTTCTGTTATTAAATCAGAAAAGCACTGCAGTAACAATGCATGTCAGGGTCTCCAGTGACAGGAGTTCTCAGAATATCTTAAAGAAAGAATTTGGACCTGAACACTGTAGCCTTCTCATTAATCTCAGTGTCAAATATTCTCTGGGCAATCCAGCAGCCGACCACCCTGCAGTTGTTGGGTGCCCCTATGTCCCTCCTCACAGCAACGTCTAAGTGCTGAACTCCAAGTTCACTGCCGGAACGCCCTGGCTTCATAGTGGTTACCACTTTTTCCATTTCTTCCATTCTGACAGTATAGACTGTGTTCTTCTGTTTGGCTGAGATTGTCTGGCCTTCCACAGTGGAAAAAACTGTTACCAAACCATTCCAGCCATAACTTGTGAGCTTATTCAGCAATACAACTTTTCTGCCAACTACAAGCTCAACAATTCCTTCCTTCACCCCCCCTACCCCCTCACCCTGCCATGTATTTCAGACAGTCTCAGACTAGGCTAAAAACAAAATGGAAAAGGTTTCAAAATTATGCGGTCAATGCTTGAAGGAAGCCATGAAATCACATTTCAATTATCCAGAGTATTATTACCCATTCTAGAAGGGCACTGTCTGAACTCTATGCTTGGAATCAGCTACTGGGAAATTACAGAAGATGATCTGAATTTGTGAGAGGGGAAACATCAAACCTGAATTCCTGACAAATGTGCATTTACATTTTTGGCCTTTGCAGAACTAATCAACACCCACAATCTGTTTTAGTAACTCTGTCCGGAGTATTTGCTTATCCTTCCAACAACAAAATGCAAAATGCAAAAAAAAAAAAAAAAAAAAAAACCCACAGCAGAAGAACTGAATGTGGAATAGGTTTTTCAAAAATCACGACAGGTTTCACACTGAGCTTGCCACATTATCTTGTCTCCTATGATCAACAACATACATTTGTAAAATATGTCAGAGGCACAGGGTCATGGTCTGGTAATGGAAGAAAAAGATGTCTCTGTATTAGGCAATCACATTTATCTAGGAATCAAACATACACCCATACCCAGAAGCTACAAATATCCATCAATTGAATCAATGTGGGCTAGGATGCTTTGCAAAGAAAAGCCCCATTCAAATTCTAATCAGTATCCAACTGGCTTCAGTGAAAGTTCCTGTAGGGAAGTGATAACCTCTTACTCATCTTTGGAAGCATCTGAGAATCAAAGGAGATCTGTTTATGGCTAAACAAACTTAATCAACGCTCAGCTCTTAGGCTAAGCAGCAGAAGACTATTGGACTCTCAGTCCAGATTTCCTAAATGACTTGTGCGTCTGGATATAAAGAATTGAATTGCGGGGTTCAGTCTCATTTTTAGTGGCCATCACTGACATGATCTTTGACTGCCTTAAAGAAAGGTATTTATCAAGAATCAGCATATCACTTTGCTGTTGAAATTGCACCAAGAAACCCAGGAAAGCCTACAATATAAATACATTTTATTTTTTTATTTATTTTTTTTTTAAAGATTTTATTTATTTATTTGACAGAGAGACACAGCGAGAGTAGGAACACAAGCAGGGGGAGTGGGAAAGGGAGAAGCAGGCTTCCCATGGAGCAGGGAGCCCGATGTGGGGCTTGATCCCAGGACCCTGGGATCATGACCTGAGCCGAAGGCAGATGCTTAACGACTGAGCCACCCAGGCGCCCTATAAATACATTTTAAAACCAGAATTTAATTCTATGATAGATCATACATGGAGAGCAGTCCTAGGAATGAATGAAAATATTTAAATTTTGGATAATGCATTAGTTATTTTGTCCCAAATGGAAGGTAAAATGGATGGTTTAAATAGCTTTCATGTAAATGATACAGAAACATCTTAAGGGGGTTTAGGTAAAGAATTTTAGTAATAAAAGGCTTATAGAATTGTCAAAAAAATACAGAGCATGACCTTCCATAGTGCAATCAAAGATCAAAGATTTACATTTCACGATTTAAGAGAAAGAGGAAAATAGAAAAAAAAATTACAAACTTCAAATTGAAACTAATTTCAACTTAAGTGCTACCAGAAAGACAATGATGAAATCTGACTATAAAATCGAACATATCTCATTTATAGTACAACAATATTAGGTCTAATTGTGCATTCTATGATTAGTCAGAAAACCCAGAATTGCACAAGATGTGATCCTTATGTTAAAATTCAAGCTTAATTACACGGTTTCTTTCACAGTATTTAGACGTGGGCAAGATGTACTATATCCAGGATCCATGTATAAATTCTTTATGTGTCCTTCAATTTCTGCTGAACTACTAAGTGGATGTTTCTGCCCATCTTCTTCAGGAAGTACGCACAATTCTCAAGTCTTTGGCCAACAAGAATTTCAGTTGTGGAAAAGGGAGTGATCTCATCAATAATCCCTCATTTCAATAAAATGAAAATGTGAATTTTCAGGACCAAAATATGCTCATATCACTGGAGTGCTCCATTTCAAAAAAACACAGGCATTAATACCCATACTAAAAAGGACTTTAAGGTTTTGTGGAAGTAACACATGAGCAATATTATATACACCCTTCACTGAGTAATATGATAAAACAATTACATGAGTTCGCATTTTAGAACACAAAATAGCATGTTTTCAAAAGAATCAAATTAAATAACGTATATATGGAAGCTTTCTTTTATAGCTTTAAAGTGTATTTCAACCATAATTAATATTGACCTCAAAATTAAAAACTCATATTGCCACATCAGATATTCAGAGTTTGAATAAGAGTGTAGCAGTGAAATAGAATATTTCAAGGCAGCTGAATTCTGAACTAGTTAGTCTTGTAGTACAAGGGAATTTATTCAGAGGGCTAGGAGAGACATGTACAGTGATGGACAAAACATCCTTCATCACAAATCTATACATTAAATGGTAAGGAACTGCTTTTCCTACAGAAATAAAAAAAGGGAATAATTTGATAAAATATATACTGCTTTCAGTCTTCCTTTCAAGCCTGTATTACTGTTATTTTAATGTTGAAACTTTTCATTGTCTAAATAAGCCTGAATAAATGGCACTTCATCCTGAGATTATTCTGTTTCCACATGATTTGACAAATACCCCCGAATAATTTGAAAAGAGAAGCCAAATGATGTAACTTGATGAAGAATATCCCTTCTTATAGAAGTAAAGCACATATTTTTGGAAGATATGATCTTCCCAGGATGAAGAATCAGCTCTTTTTTGAATATGAGGAGTTTCAAGGATTATTTGCTTCTCAGAATACAGAGACCAGAGGGAGAGATCTTCTTTTTGACAACTTTCTGATTCCAGGAGTACAATGAACATGAAGATGTCAGTTTACATTCCAAAACTCCACCAAAAATGAGTTAATCCCATTTAGTTTTCTATGGGTCAAACATAACTACAGAACCTTGGATCAGAGCAGGAATTCAAAATAAAAAAACATGAAATACCATCTAGAGGTTTAAGACGGCTTAATAATTATCACAATATACATTTTTTTGGGGGGGAGAGCAAGGGAGAGGGAGAGTGATCATCTCCAGAAGACTCCCTGCTCAGTGCACAGAGCCCACCACGGGGCTCAATCTCAGGACCCTGAGATCATGACCTGAGCTGAAATCAGGAGTCACACGAACAACTGATTGAGCCACCCAGGATCCCCATTACCCAGGAGCCCTTATTTTTTTTTTAAACTGCTTTTTAAAGAAATGCAGTTTTATAATTGAAAATAGGTTAGTAAAATCTGGCCTAACAGAAACATTCCTATAATTAATAACTTAAAATGCTTTTTTTTTCAGTATATAAAATCATGAATTAGTATGCCAGCCATTTTTTTTCTAACTACTAATGTGCTTATAAAATTTGAACTATTCAGCAGTAAACAAACCTTCACCTTGAAGACAAGTCTACAGTTTTGATTTTGTTTTGTTTTTCCCACCTGTTGGACAGTTTTACCCATTAACTAGTCTTCACTTCTGCCCCCTATTTTGAATGCTAATGTAATCATCATCAGTTCTGAATATGGGTGCTGGTTTCAACATTTCTGCATGAGAAGGGCTCTGAGGCAGAATCTAATTGGAAAGCCCTGTCAGGGACCTAGTCTAAGAAATCTGTTTTGCATACTGAAAACCCTATTTTTAATTAAAGCATAGGTTCCTTCCCAGGGGTTGAGGGTAAGGTAACAATGATTACAGAGGGAAGGTTAAGTCTTCCTCCATCCTTGCCCTTCCAAAAGCCTCTAGTCGTTACTTCTTAACCATTTAGGTTCAAAGTGAAACCACTGGACATATTTCAAGGAAACATATGGGAAGGGCTCCAACCAAAACAGGCCTGCAGGTCAGTGACACAGCTATAGAACAGCTCCAAGATGTGCTACCTACTTGAAGGATCAGTTGAAGGAAAAGAATGAGTGATTGAAAGACATTACAAAGTAGGTCTCCAAGAATAAGGTTTGTTACTGTTTATTTATTTTTTTATTTTCGCGGGAAGAGGGATTAGGAAAGGATCAGAATGGCTGAGGATGTGTCAAATTTAAAAGATTTTCTGAGGCACCAGGGTGGCTCAGTAGGTTAAGCCTCTGACTCTTGATTTTGGCTCAGGTCATGATCTCAGGGTCATGAGCTCAAGCCCCAGGTAGGGGGCTCCACACTCAGCACAGAGTCCACTTGGGATTCTCTCTCTCCCTCTGCCCCTCCCCCCCCTTGGGCACACGCTCTTCTCTCTCTCGCTCGCTCTCTAAAATAAATAAATAAAACCTTAAAAAAATTTTTTTCCTTGTTTCCTATAAAGTGAATTTCCAAGAATATAAGAAAAAATACATATATGGGTAATAAACTTCAGGAAAACAAGACAAATAGAAGAAAACAAAACAAGCATCACAATAAAATTCCCTGCTGGTATGATTGAAAGAGCTTAGCGAAAATCTTTAACGTACCTTGAGAAGTGGGAAGCATGGGTAAAAATTGCTATCTCTGTGAAGCAGGCTATTAAAAGGGACTTTGAGGGACGACACCTGGGTGGCTCAATCAGTTAAGCGTCTGCCTTCAGCTCAGGTCATGATCCCAGGGTTTTGGGATCAAGTTCCGCATCGGCTCCCTGCTCAGTGGGGAACCTGCTTCTCCCTCTGCTTGCTGCTCCCCCTGCTTGTGCTGTCTCTCTCTGACAAATAAATAAATAAAATCTTTAAAAAAATAAAAATAAAAGGGACTTTGAAACTAAGACAGACAGTGAGCATGGTAAGAAACTCTGAGGAAGCACAGAGCAAGGGTCTCTCTCCAGCAGCATCCACAGTCCCAGCATAGCTCTTGTCCCCAGCTCACCCAAGCTGACAAAACTCTGTAAATCCCCAACTAATATTCCTTTGTAGGATAAGATATCTTTTTTTAATTAACATATAATGTACTACTTATTTCAGGGGTACAGGTCTGTGATTCATCAGTCTTACACAATTCACAGTGCTCACCATAGCACGTACCCTCCCCAATGTCCATCCCCCAGCCCCCTCAGCCCTCCTACCCCCCCCTCCACTCCAGCAACCCTTTTTGTTTCTTGAGATCAAGAGTCTCTTATGGTTTGTCTCCCTCTCTGGTTTCATCTTGTTTCATTTTTTCTTCTCTTCCCCCATGATCCTCTGTCTTGTTTCTCAAATGCCTTGTATCAGTGAGATCATATGATATTGTCTTTCTCTGATTGACTTATTTCGCTCAGCATAATACCCTCTAGTTCCATTCACTTCATTGCAAATGGCAAGATTCTATTTTTTTTGATGGCTACATAATAAGATATCTTAAAGAAACTACAGATCTATCTCAAAAAGTGAAAAGAATAAGAAGTTTTAGTTTTTTCCTTTCAGGGCTAATAAGACACAAATAATGATCACATGTCACATGACATCACTGCATCTGGAATATAGTATGTTAAAAAAAAAACACTGAGAACTTTTCACTTTTTGTTTAAAGGTGAAAAGAGATGTCTGTGTTTGAAAAGTGAATAAGCTAAGATACACATTTCACAACTGGTTACCTGAACAAAGTTGCTAATAAATCCTGGGTATGTTGTGCTGCTTCAAAGACCTTCTTGAAACGACTGAACCAAGCACCACTATTTACAGGTTCTGAAGAGTAAATCAGTAAATATAATTTACTGATATCTGAAATTTCTATACTCACAAATCTAAGGGAATAAAAGGATCTTTCCTTCTGATTAGATCCTCAAAGCATTTTCTAAATTTTGAAATTATGTAACATAGCTCTGGATGTTCACTTGACTAAATACCTTGAGCCAATAATACGTGTCTTCGGTAAAGAAGGTGGAATGGTGGACAGTGTTTCCTAAGAGCATCACATTGGTGGTTAATAAAGTGACTTCAGGCGATAAATGAAAAAAACTTAAATTTCATAGTTCTGTATTTATTTTAATATGATAAGGAAAAAATATAGCTAGCTTCTCAAATCAATGATAGAGTCTTCCTTTTGTTTTTATTTTATTTAAGATTTATTTATTTTAGAGAGAGAGATGGAAATAGAGACAAAGTGAGAGAGAGACATGGAGGGGGGCAGAGGGAAGAGAGAGAATCCCAAGCATGGAGTCTGACACAGGGTGTGAGGCAGGGCTCGATCCCAGGACCCTGAAATCATGACCGGGGCCAAAATCAAAAGTCAGACGCCTAACCTACTAAGCCACCCAGGTGCCCTGACTTTTCTATATTTCAATGGCCAGTTCGAAGGAAGCAAAGCCAAGTAATTGTTGACACTTGAGAACAAAGCCATTCTTAACTGTGATGAGAAACCTCCTAAATTTTCACAATAGCTGCCAATCTTTAGCCCTGAGATGGGGATCTCAACCAGAGAAAGTCCTTAACAAAATATTTTCATGTGTCCTATAAAGTAATAACCATTATTATGAATATCTAAAATTAATTATTAGCCAAGATACAGAAAATAAATTATGTTCCTCTAAGGATGAATCATGCAGACTGTGCGCAGCAAAGAAAAAGAAAGGAAATAATGCGTAGAATAGTTTTATGTCAAATTGCTTTTGAAATAAAACACTGCAAAAGATTATGGTTTCATCATTCACCAAAAAAGCCTGTCTTTTTAACATGACAAAAAAAATTCTTCTTTATTCTGCTTCATACACTTCATATAAATGTAATATATCAGTTGATGCAATATGTATCAAACAAAACAAAAACAAATTGGCTGGTCCTGAATATAGCATTTTACAACTTGGCCGCATCAACTGTCAGTTCACTCAAGAATATTTACTAAGCATTCACTGCAGAGAACACTGCTCCAAGAGTTATTCTGCATTTCATTCCCCAGACCTACAAATATATTTTTCACATTAATAAGTAGACTATTTTCATCTGAAATTTACGTTTGAAAGAGAGTTTTGGAGAAGCAGCATATAAACTTCAACCAAGGTAAGTGTGTTACCAAAATTTATGGAAGAGGAGTATGACATCATCATTATGTATGACAAAACTGTAACACAGTATAATGCCTTGATGATGCTAGTTTGTCTTCTCAGACACTTTGATGATGAAAGTGATAGATGTCCAAAATACCATATAAAGATTTACACTATGGTACTGCATAACAAAGCAAGACTAGGATAGCAATCCTAGGGTTTTTCTCTTTTACACGTCAAATGGAAACACAAGCTACTCTTGCAAAGCTGTTTTACTGTATCTTAGGAAATACACCATTCTAAAACTCACACTTTATTTCTTCTTTTAAAGATTCAAGTTAAAAATTTCCAAATGTTTCTATGCAATTATATTTACAAGACTATTAATCTCTATGAGTTTACTATTTTAAAATTACTTTCACCCTGATATTATATGGCAATTTTTTATAATTCTGAAAATTGAAAGCAACCAACACAACTTATATACCCAAGGCACTTAGACCATCCATGTGATTATGGTACAAAAGGAAGGTATTATACAGTAATTCAAAAAACAAAGAAAACAAATGAATACATAAAGTATTTGATTGAACCCCCCAAAACAGTTATTGTATTTATTAAATTAACTAGATAAAAATCAACTTTTTTTTATTATATAATGTGCAGATAATTTATAATGTGCACAGAGTTCTAAGAACACAGTAAAATGGGGATATACTGCCCATTTGTTTTAAATCAAGCCAGGGTTGTATATATTTATAAAATATTTATATAGTCTTTAATACAAAGATTGTGACAGGTGAAGGAAGGGGAATATTGTGGGATACATGTATATATTCTCTCCAAATCAAGGACGTGACATAAAAAGAAAACCTACAATACTATTATTGAGAACAGTTGGGAATACTGTTAGATTAAATCTAAAGAATACAAAATAGGTAAAAGATGAAGATCAGAGAAGCTTTCTTCATGGTGCACTACAACATATCAGAACAGTGATGAATAATCATGAATATACACTTACATATACTCATATTTATTCACAGTAGTAAGAATAATGCCTCATCTTTATTGAATGCTCATGATGACCCAGGCACTTGAGTTCAGCATCAAGGCGTCCTTCAACTTTCACTAAACCATTTACAAATTTTTCCTTCTCCATTTCACTACTATAGAAATTGGAACTCTGGGAGGTCACGCATCTAGAAGCAACCTCACAGTGATAGAAACCTGGGTCTGTCTGACCTCAAAGTCCCCCAGAAACAGTTCCAGCACCAATCTTAGCTGCTAAGAATTCTAGGTACGTAGCTACCTTTCTCAAGTGGGCAGCTTTCTGAAGAAAGTAACATTTTCTAAAACTTTAACATGCAATCAGTCACTACAAAATGAACATAAAAATATTATAAATACTTACAGAATAAGTATAAAATAAAATCTTTAGTAAGAAACTTGTACTGACAGGGGCGCCTGGGTGGTGCAGTCAGTTCAGTGCCTGACTCTTGGTTTTAGCTCAGGTCATGATCTCAGGGTTCTGGGATCGAGCCCCACATCAGGCTCTGTGCTCAGTGTGGAGTCTGCTTGAGAGTCTCTCTCTCTCCCTCTCCTTCTGCCCCTCCTGCTCTTGCTGTCTCTCTCTCTCTAATAAATACACAAAATCTTAAAAAAAAAAAAAAAAAGAAAGAAACTGGTGCTGACAAATTACTGTGGAAAACAGGTAGACAAGGCAAAGCCCTCTCCAGTGGCTATTTCTTACGGAGACAAGTCAAGTGCACAAATGGCTTCTAGACACAGAAAGACCACAAGGGTGCAGCAAGATGAGCATGGAATCCCCATGGACTCTCAGAGGCAGAGAGTGAAAGAGAAGGAATCAAGAATCCGAGCTGCATCTGGAGGGATTGAGCAGAGACAAGGTTGGGAAATGAGGTCTTGGTGATGGAACATTTGATATTGTCATTTATTTTTTGTTTATCTTCTGTTGAGAGGGAAACATCTTCTTACAGAGGTTTTTGTAAATCAGGTCTTAAATGGGAAAAAAACACAAGCTGAAATGGGCACTGGGAGTGGAGGTATCCCGTAAAAATTTGCTGAAAGTGTATATATTATATAGAGCGTTCTTCTCACAAAAAAACAATAATGTAAGGGAAGCCTGGGTGGCTCAGTCGGTTAACCATCTGCCTTTGGCTCAGGTCACAATCCCAGAGTCCTAGGATCGAGTCCTGTGTTGGACTCTCCGCTCAGGGGGGAGTCTGCTTCTCCCTCTCCCTCTGTACCTCCCCCTCCTTGCACGCTCTCTCTCTCACTCGCTCTCTCTCAAATAAATAAAAACTTTTAAAAAATAATATAAGAAGAGGGCAGGAGAAAACTTCTGGAGGAGACAAATATGTTTATGGCATTGACTTTGGATGGTCTCACAGGTATGTATGTATCTCCAAACTCAACAAGTTGTATATATTAAATATGTGTGCCTTTCTGTATGCCAATCATATCTCTGTGAAATGTTTTAAAAATACTACCTGAGGATTCTAGACAAAAAAAAATTTAAATAAATCAACTGTGAATCGCAGAAATGATTTTCAATAGAAAAAGAAGGCAAAACTGTTCTCAGTTCTAAGCTACTTTCTTGGCAGGCAAATTCTGAGCCAATCCCTTTTGGGTTGTGGCCTTTCGACAAGTTAGTCTAAAGATCGCTGCCCTAAATCCACACTCAGATTAAGCCTGTGGGAAATGGCAACAAAGCCTGCATTGGGTTGGACATTTCTATACCTTGAGAATTTATGAGTACTATCCTTGGGCTGGGCTAGGTTACATCAAATGCTATTAGATTCTAATAAGGGGAAAGTAGGTAGAAGTTCTTGTTAAAGACAGTGGCTTTTGCAAAGGTGTTCAAGTAGCAGCCAGGAAGAAACACTCAGAAAATTAGCCTTGTTCCAGGTTAAATGGAACACAGATTTTTTTTTTTAAGGCAGATGATACATTTCATAAAGTATCTTTAAATTAGATAGTAAAAAAGCCTTAAAAA
The DNA here is from genome assembly GCF_003265705.2 of Callorhinus ursinus. NCBI lineage: Eukaryota > Metazoa > Chordata > Mammalia > Carnivora > Otariidae > Callorhinus > Callorhinus ursinus. The sequence continues at coordinate 6,050,454 of NW_027397092.1, read as the reverse complement.
TCAGGCTAATGATCTTAATTTTTATTCTTTATTAAAATAAAAGCTTACTCATTTAATCCTTATAATAACCATATAAAGTGGGTTTTCTTATTATTATCCCTATTTTGCTGAAGATAAAACTGAAGCCCAGAGAGGCTAAGTAATTTAAGGTCACATTGCTAGAACATGGCAGAGTCAAGATTCTAATCAAGGAAGTTTACTGGGACTTTTCTCCTATGATTTTTTAAAAAGAATGAAGAAGGGGAGAATGAAGGATGGCTATCTTAATCCCAGATTGAGAGTTGTTACACATATTACATTTACAGTGATTTGCACACATCAATTTAAAATCTATTTTTGTATTTTATTTCTCTACACAGAGAGTAAACTCCAAGATAATAGGGATCCCAGAACAGAAGGTAAAGTGTTAACAAGTCCCTGAAACACATAAGCTCAGCTGGAAATACTACCTTGATGCATTGAATACTGTAGCTGACATTCTTAATGGAATGTAAACATTACGGGAGACAAACACAAATTAGGCTTTATTTATAACCAAATAGAAAAACCATCTTCCCTCATTCTCTCAAATCAGCAAAATTTTCTTACACTATTGTGTAGTGATGTACGCTGCTCATTTTAGTGACTTAAAATTTGACTAGTAAAAAATTAGGCTCACTTCAAGAAGAAAATGTATTTTCCTCAAGCCCAGAAGTAAAATTGACATGTCTGTCTTGTTCTTATTTAGCATTTTAAAGTCCATTGATTTTTAAACTGTTTTAACAATTGAACCTTTCATTTCCCATGGGGGAAGGGTAAAATACATTGCTGTTTTATTTTACAGAATACTTTTGAGAGACTGAGGACAAGAGGGGGGCCAATCTGGTGAGAGGCGAAGTCTAGGGACTTGGATTCCAATGAGACATGTATCAGCCCCACTCTGTCCTGAGAATGATGGAAAATGACCTCGGGTTTCTGAATCTTAGTTTCTCTACCATACTACCTATCTCACGGGATCACTGGAGAGATTAAATAAGATAACATGAAAGTAGCTTTCAGAGGACCTTCTAAAAAGTAGGATCTTTTTTTTTTTTTTTAGATTGTATTTATTTATTTGAGAGAGGAAGAGCAAGAGAGAGAGACAGCACGAGTGGGGTGGGGGGCAGAGGGAGAAGCAGGCTCCCCACTGAGCAGGGAGCCTGATGTTGGGCTCCTCCCAGGACCCCGGGATCATGACCTGAGCTGAAGGCAGACACTTACCCAACTAAGCCACTCAGGCTCCCCTGAAAAGTAGGTTCTTAATGAACATAGATGGCTGCTACTTTGGAAGAAACTACCTTCTTTTAAACATGTGATTTGAAGTCAGAACTATTACTCCTGGTTGTATAAATTGCTAAATTTTGATCATGGGCTATTCATGACTCATCCAAAACACATTTTACTCTGTTATAAAATGCAGATAATTTATTCCGTGCCTGTCTAAAAAAAAATTGCTTAGGCATCAAATTAGACACTGCATGTTGAACAGAAAAGCAATATCAATGTAGTAAAGCAAATCCCAAATAGCGTTCATAAAATACTTTTTAAAATTCAAGAATAAGAGTAAGAAAAAATTTTAGCAATTAACTTTTCTGTCTATTAATCAACGATGACACGTTTCACAGCCCAAATTACTACCCTGTGTTTAATTAGAATTATACGACTACTTCATGACCTCAAAGATCCTTCCTGTCTATGCTCAGCAGGGAGTCCTCTTGAGAGGCACACTCTAAATCAGAACTCAAAAAAGTGAAGGCGTTGTTCGTGTGTAGTTCAGGCAATGCCCCTCAAGAATAAAGTCTTTCTCTATGGCCTGGATGCTACTTACTTCCGCTAGCCTCAACTTCCATCACACCCCACTTTGTCCTATAATTTCTAATAAGTTCCTTGGGGCATTGTGTCTCTATTCAAGTGCTTTTCCCTCTGCCTAGAAGACCTCCCTGTCTCTGACCTTGGGTCAGGGCACTTCACATCCTGTAGTGAGATGGCCTCTTTGCATGCCTTTTCCTTTAGATATGTTCCTCAACAGGGAAGACCTTGTATATCTTGGCACTTGTGTTGTAGCAAACAATGCTTGACTTACAACAGATACTGGATGTGTTACACCGGGCCAACAAAAAAGAGTCAAGACAACCTCTGAAATTTCCAACGAATCCCTAAGCATACCTGGGAGCTTCTGGGCCAGATGCCGATGTGATTCCAACTTCTGTGGCAGTGTGTCTGAGAATGTGGCGAAATGCTGGCAACCAGTGGAGAGCCTAGGGTCAGGGTGCCCAGCACTGAGGAGGCGGTTTCCATTCAAACAACAAACAACAGAATTCCGAAGCATCTACCAACATCCAGGGTTTTCTTTGTGCCAGGCAACTCATCTTAGCCTTGGCAGAACAGCATGACCAAATCTCATGAGATTTAGAAACAGCTGTAACGCCATTCTTGACACAGTTATTCTATCCTGGACCCCGTTGTTTTATTTTTAGATCTGTTTCCAGTAAAAGTCCACAAAGAAAATTTCCAGTTTCTCAGTACAAATACTCACCAAAATGCAGACGCTAAAAAGAGACAGAATAAAGTCTCCCCTTATGAGTTGCCCTAACCCTTGCCATTTTCATAAAATACTTCCAGGAGACAAATGTGAATGTGACTCATTGCTTCCTACCTCGTTTGCCAGGCAGGCTCTGGCAATTTTTAGAACCCTCAGATGGAATGGCAGATTGCATTTTCTGCAATGGCAGACAGACACACACACACACACACACACACACACACACACACACACACACACACACACACACCCCTTCCCATACACTTTCGATTAAAATGTGATGGCAGTCCTCCACTGAAATGAGGTGAGGTCTATGTTCCCTCCTCCTAAAATCTGGGTGGACCTTTACACCTGCCTCAATCAATAATATGCAGAAGAAGCAGGGCTGTGTGACTTCTGAGGCTAGATAATAAAAAAGCAAATGACCTCAGACTGGTTCACCTTCTATCTTGAGACACTCGCTCCTGGAACCCAGCCACTATATGTTGTGAGGAATCCCAGGCTACATGAAGAGGCCCCATGTGGGCCTACCAACCAGTAGCCATAGCAAGCCCCTCCACCAGGCCTGTGAATGAATGAGAAGATATGCCCAGTCTCCAGCGTTTGATTCTTCTAGCTGAGACCTACTGAAACCATGACAGATAAGAGATGATCAGTGCTGTCTGAAGCCACCAAGTTTTGGAATGATTTGTTATGCAGCAATGAATAATCAAAATAGACTTGGCAGGCTGCCTTGTCTTTGGACTATCAATTTGCAACTAGATTTAAGGCAGTCTGATACCTCATACTCTTTGGGCAATTTTTAAAAAATTTTTATTGAAAGACTATCTGCAAATAATCATTCTGAATTTCACATTCCTACAAAAATTATTCCATTATGGAAGAAAAAAGAAAATCATTCAGAAAATACAAAATTCTTTAACTGATAGAAGATTCCAGATTGTTTTTTAAAGCCCTCCATAATCTTTCCCTATGTTTTTAATTATGTTTCTCCAACAAGGTTTGAAGAGCATAGTTTTATTATTGTTGGGTTTTTTTTAAATTTATTTATTTTAGAAAGACAGTGCATGAGTGAGGGGTAGGGGGAGAAGCAAAGGGAGAGGGAGAGAGAATCTCAAGCAGACTCTGTGCTGAGTGCAGAGCCTGACACAGGGCTCGATCCAAGGACCCTGAGATCATGACCTGAGCTGAAAGCAAGAGTCATAGGCCTAACCGACTGAACCAAACAGGCGCCCCTGTTATTGTTGTTTTAAAACTTCTTTTCATTTTAAATGGACTGTGAATGCTCTTTGGCAGAAAATGCACAATACTGTGAACCCTAGACACCTCTATCCCATGCCGTCTCACAATGAGGTCCTGATGGATTTCTCTGAATTTAAGTTTATCTCTATAAACCCTTGATTCCATTAAAATTACGTGACTCATAAAAATACCACTCTGAAAGCAACTTTCGTTTACTCGGTTTTCATTCTTAGAATTCCCTCCCACCTGTCATTAAACCCATGGTTCATCTTAAGCCCTTCTCTGCCCAGTTACCCACCAATAAGCACGTCCACAGATATTCTATCAGCCTTCCCAGAACACGCCACCTGGAAGATCTCCCTCTAATCTGCCAAATAACCTACTCCTCAAGTCAAAGTAAGTCCATCTCCCCTGTGGACCATTATTTACCTTTTCATATATGCTTCAGTTTTCCCATCCATAAAACAAGGCTAAAAGTGGTCTCTAGCTCCTGAGGTTGCTATGAGAATTGATTAAAAATAAAAGCACTTCATAGGTCCAGGTATACACACAATTATTAATGATATTTACATCTTCTTTTAATGGTATTCAAGATATTTTAAGCAGGTTCTTTGTCTCACACTACTGTTGTGTGCAGCCAATTACATAATACTCATTGTATGTGATGATCTGCAGTTGGAGTAGGTCAGCACGTTAAACCTTTAAATTACTTACTGACATTAATCATATTCAAATTCAAGGGCTGCCTACAATTTAAAACAAAGACATAAAAGTAGAAAAATAATCCTCTTCCAATATTTCATGTAGAATTTATTTATTTTTTTATTATTATTATTTTAATGTTTTATTTATTTATTCATGAGAGTCAGAGAGAGAGAGGCAGAGGGAGAAGCCAGCTTCCTGCGGAGCAGGGAGCCCGATGCGGGACTCGATCCCAGGACCCTGGGAACACGACCTGAGCCGAAGGCAGATGCTTAACCATCTGAGCCACCCAGGCATCCCTCATGTACAATTTATTAATTTTGACAAAACACATGCAAATTCAGCAAGCCATGCTATGACCAGAATTTCATCGGCTAAGACACAATTTCAGTGAACAGTCTTTTTCCCAAGAAAGTTGAAGCCCTGTCTCTTGGTTTAAAGAGGTATAAGGCACCTCCTCCCCACCCTCCACCTCTCCAAATAAAGCAGTGGCAATCTCTCTGGACTCAGAAGGACTGATGTCAATAAATGATTTTAACAACCAGGCCCAGCTTGGGATTTAAAGGAATAAATACTATCATGGAAGCCTACGTAGCCTGAAGGTGATAAGGGATGACTTGAAATAAAAAGGTGATGAACAGGGACACCTGGGTGGCTCAGCTGGTTAAAGATGATCTCAGGATCCTGGGATCAAGTCCTGCATTGGGCTCCCTGCTCCGAGGGGAGTCTGCTTCTCCCTCTCCCTCTGCTGATCGCTCCGCTTGTGCTCGCTCTGTCAAACAAATAAATCTTAAGAAAAGTTGATGAACACAGGCTAACTATGTGGAAAAAGTAAATCTCCATTTGCATATTTCTGATCTGTATTGCTAAAAGGTTTACTTGGGAAGGCCAAAAAAGAATTAAAAACAAAACAAAACAGGTATTGTAGTTGTAGAAAAGAAGCTCATCAGTATTCTAAGATTTTATGAAAAATAACATTGAGGTGCTTTATCTTAAAAAAATCAATGCTATACCTCATAGTGGTAATAGTTAATAATACTGTATTGCATATTTATAAGTTGCCAAGAGAGTAGATCCTAAAAGTTCTCATCACAAGAAAAAAATCCTTCAACTCTATATGGTGATGGATGTTAATTAGACTTACTGCGGTGATCAGTTAGCAATATACACAAATATGGAATCATTCTGTTGTACGCTTGAAGCTAATATAATGTTGTACATCAATTACACTTAAATTAAAAAATGATACACAATTTATCGCAAGGAAAGTTACAACATCAGGCTGAAAAGGCTTACTATAATACACCATCTCTAAAATAAATATTCTGTCGAGAACCAACTATTTAAAAACTTCCTACAAAATGGAAATTCAGAGGTAAGTGATAAATCCCAAATTGGGAAAAAGGTCTATGAATACTGATGTTCATATTTGTATTATATATCATAGCAAAAAACCAAATGTCCCCAGGTGGAAATACAGTTAATTAAATTATGGCTCATTTTCTTAATGTGGTATTATACAACATTAAATTGTTCACAAGGATTTACAGCACCTCAGAAAATACTGAAAGCATAATGTTTAGTGAGAAAATAAGATAACTAAAGTACATATATCACGGCACCATGAACAAACAAATGGACGCACAGCATAAAAACTGGCAGGCAATATAAGAAGTTCCTTGGGTGCGGATGTCTAGCTGACTTTTCACTTTCGAATTATCTGTGATTTTACCAAAGATTTTATAATGGAAGACCTATCTTTTATAATGAAATATTTTACAATTAAGTTTCTCATTCTCTTCTTATCCTGTCTTCCCTCTTTCCCCTTATTCTTCTCTTCTTTATTTACAAATTAGCCTACCAATGGAGAGTCTGGTCTCCAGGGGCGCCCGAGTGGCTCAGTTGGTTAAGCGTCTGCTTTCAGCTCAGGTCATGATCTCAGGGTTGTAAGACTGAGTCCCACGTGGGACCCTGTGCTCAGTGGGGAGTCCTCTTGAGATTCTCTCTCTCTCTGCCTCTGCCCCTCTCCCGCCCTCAAATAAATAAATAAATAAATAAATCTTTAAAAATAAAAAAGAGTTTGGTCTCCAGATTCCAAAAGAGCTGGGTTTAAGTTACATCCCAGCCACTTTCCAATAGTGGGAACTTCTGTAAGTTAGTAACTCGTGAAGTTTCTACATTTATAAGAATCAGTATAATAACAGCATCTCTATCTCTGATTGCTGGAAAATTAAAGAAGAAGAATAGAAATACAGCTCTCAGCATTGTGCCTGCCACATGGTCATTAGTCAGTAAATGAGAGCTGATACTTTGCACTTTATGACCCGCCGTTCCCCCTTCTGTGTCCTTCTTTGCCTCGCGTAAGAGAAGTTCAGTATTGTTAACAGAGGCAGAAGGCACAGCAAACATTACCTAACAAAAGCAAACATCTGTGTGTTCTTTAATGTTGCACTGACGTGTGCAAGATTTGCAAAAATCCCAGGAAGCAATGATCATGAAATGGTGTTTCCCCAAAATCTCAGGAGGATGTCAGTGTTTCAAAAAAGAAGAAACCCACACAAATAACAATTAGCTTGAATTGGTGTTATTTCTTTGCTCTTATTGTATTTCCCCAAAACTGAACTCACGTGCTAACCGAGTTACTGTCCGTGAGGAGGATGGTTGGGCCAAAGTTATCCTCTAGTGCTCAATAAAACAGTGCCTCTCCAGCTTCTACATTTTTCAGAGTTTACAGCCTTTGCTTACTGAGATTTCATATGCTACTCCCTTCTCCATATGAACACTGCAGGGCTTTAAACAGGACATTTGAGATGAAAATATAAAAATGTGCCGGTTTGGATTTCTTTGTTAAAATTTCAAAGTACATTCTTGGAACACATATTGCTCTTGTCCGTACACATTGCTGTACATATAGTTATACATGAATCATATTAGTGTGACCCCGCAAAGACATGAAATTATTCACCCATTCTGAACCATTTCCTGGAATTCATCCATGCTTAAAAAAAATTAAAAAAAGGGTGAGCGACCATCTTGCTCCCGCCCCTGACAGAGACTCTTGCCCAGGTCACTGGGACGCAGAGCCTGCTGTCCAGACCCTGGTTGACCATGCTGTCCTGGGTGTTTTTTTCTGCGGCCGCCGCAGCGGCCCCCTGTCTGAAGAACACAGCTCTCCTTGGTCCAGGGGTATTGCAGGCAACAAGGATCTTCCACACAGGGCAGCCAAGTCTTGCCCCTGTACCACCTCTTCCTGAACATGGAGGAAAAGTTCGTTTGGGGCTGATCCCCGAAGAATTCTTCCAGTTCCTTTATCCCAAAACTGGCGTAACAGGACCCTGTGTGCTTGGAACCGGACTTATCCTATATTTTCTGTCCAAAGACATATATGTGATTACTGCAGAGACCTTCTCTGCCATAACAACAATAGGGTTGCTTATCTATGTAGTTAAAAAATATGGTGCCTCTATTGGAGAATTTGCTGATAAACTCAATGAGCAAAAAATTGCCCAACTAGAAGAGGTGAAGCAGGCTTCCATCAAACAAATCCAGGATGCAATTGATATGGAGAAGTCACAGCAGGCCCTGGTTCACAAGTGCCATTACCTTTTTGATGTCCAGAGGAATAACATTGCTATGGCACTGGAACTTACTTACTGGGAACGGCTGCACAGAGTATACAAGGAGGTGAAGAATCGCCTGGACTATCACATCTCTGTGCAGAACATGATGCGCCGAAAGGAACAAGAGCACATGATAAACTGGGTGGAGAAGCATGTGGTGCAGAGCATCTCTGCACAGCAGGAAAAGGAGACAATTGCCAAGTGCATTGCAGATCTAAAGCTGCTTGCAAAGAAGGCTCAAGCACAGCCAGTTCTGTAAATGCATCTATCCTGGTGGAGACAGCTAGAAGCATTTGACTAAAGAAACTAGTCCATGGAACAAAATCTTTCTGTATTGATGTCTACTGAAGTTACATTTAACCTTTCCTAAAAATGAAAAGTTTGTTTCATGTAGAGAATTAAAACAATCTATTGGCCAATGAGATGTTTTTCATCCTTCTTGCTCTGTATTTTGAGTTCCATGATCACTTTTGAATAAGCAGTTTGCTGTTAATAAAATTCGTTGGCTGACTAATGAAAAAAAAAATTAAAAAAAGAATCTGTCAGCATGAGAAAACCAAATCTTTTAAAAAATGCTTTCTGAGGGCGCCTGGGTGGCTCAGTTGGTTAAGCGTCTGCCTTCAGCTCAGGTCATGATCCTGGGGTCCTGGGACTGAGTCCCGCATCGGGCTCCCTGCTCACCAAGGAGCCTGCTTCTCCCTCTCCCTCTGCCACTCTCTCTCTCTCTATCAAACTAAATAAAGTCTTTAAAAAAAATGGTTTCTGTATTAGTCAACAGAACAAATGGATGCACAGAAAGAGAGAAATCAAGAGACAGATTATAAGGGATTGGCATAGGAGGTGATGGAAGTCAGTAAGTCCCAAGATCTGTGGTCAGAAAGTTGGTGATCCAGGAAATCCAACAGGGTTGTTCCATTCCTGGTCCAAAGGCCTGAGAACCAGGAGTGACAATGAAACAGGCTCCAGTCCAAGAACTGGAAGATTCAAGACCTAAGAAAAGCCAATATTTCAGTTCAAGTTCGAAGGTAGGAAAAAAAAAAAAACAATATCCAGCTACAGTCACTGTTTTTTAAATTTAGCAAGAAGTTTCTGATTTTTCCAGGCAAAAATACAAGAACAGAATAATAGCATGATTAAGGAATTATAGCTCAATTTAGGACAGTAACTGGCCAAGGGTCGTAGAGATGGGTGGGCATTTTCTTACTATCAGAAGTGATTTTTTCATAAAAAAAATGTTAAGCTTTTTGTCTTGGAGGAGTCAATCCCAAGCAATTTCATAGCTTCAAATATTTTCCCCTATATTTATTTTTTTAATCTTTAGGATTACATTTCATTGTAGTGTATCATACATACAGCAGACCTCACACAGCATGTGGAATTCAGAGAGAACACACTTAACGACATCAGCACATAGCTCAAGAAATGCTATGAACAGCACTCCAGAAGTGCCCCTTATCCATCTCTCATTTACTAGCTCCCCAGAAAAAAATAATCATTCTTCTTTTTTTTTCTTTAAGATTTTATTATTTGTCAGAGAGAGAGAGAGAGCGTGCGCGAGCATGTGCACAAGCAGAGAGAAAGGCTCCCTGCTGAGTGAGGAGCCTGATGTGGGGCTCAATCCCAGGACCCTGGGATCATGACCTGGGCCGAAGGCAGATGCTTAACCGACTGAGCCATCCAGGTGCCCCTATTCTTATTTCTAATTCCATAGATTCATTTCATCTCTTTTCAATTTTTTATAAATGAATCATCTTTCATGTCAGGCTTCTTCTGTTCAACCCAGGAAGTGAAATGTTATGAATTCACAAGAATAATCCATACTGTTGCATAAACTTCATTCTCTCTGCTATGTAGTATTTCATCATATGAATCCATCACCTTTGTCCATTTTATTACTGATGTGTAATTGGGTTCCTGCTACTCTGGGACTATTTTAAATACTCCTGCTGTAACATTATTTTACATGTCTTTCAGTAAATATATGAACAAGTTCCTCTTGGTATATCCCTAGAAATGGAATTTCTCTATTTTAATGTATATATTATGTTCAGCTTTAGTAGACTCCAGACACAGTTTTCAAAGCAGTCGTACCAATTTATTCTTCTACCAATAATATATGAGAGTTCCAGTTGTTTCATGTGCTCACCAACATCCCATATTGTCTGGTTTTTTTCATTTTATTTATTTTTTTTAAAGATTTTATTTATTTATTTGAGAGAGCGAGAATGAGAGAGAGAGAGCACATGAGAGGGGGGAGGGTCAGAGGGAGAAGCAGACTCCCTGCTGAGCAGGGAGTCTGATGTGAGACTCGATCCCGGGACTCCAGGATCATGACCTGAGCCGAAGGCAGTCGCTTAACCAACTGAGCCACCCAGGCGCCCTGGTTTTTTTTCATTTTAATCATCGTGCTACATGCTTAGAAATATCACAAAGTAGGTTTAATTCGCACTTCTCTTTGGCTAAAGAAACTGGGTAGCTTTTCATATGTTTTTTGGTCTTTTATTTTTTTCCCTTATTTTTTTAAAGATTTTATTTATTTATTTGAGAGAGACAGAGAGAGAGCAAGCAGGAGCAGGGGGAGGGGCAGAGGGACTGGGAGAAGCAGACTCTCCACTGAGCAGGGAGCCCAATGTGGGGTTCCATCCCAGGATCCTGGGATCATAAACTGAGCCAAAGGCAGACACTTTGACTGAGCCACCCAGGCACCCCATTTTTTTTTGTCTTTTAGACAAACTTTGGTAAAATGGACATTCACATCATTTGTGCTTTTTTTTTCCCCCACAGTGCTGTCTTTTTTATTCCTACTGATTTGTTGGAACTAGCTGTATATTCTGGAAATTAGTCCCTTCTCAAATATGCATATTACATTTCTCCTCTTTGCGTGTGTTTTCCCCTCTCTCTCTGTGAGTTTTTAAATAAATAGTAGCTCAATTTCATTTAGCCCAATCTATTGATATTCTCCCATTACAGTCATAATTAATCTGTATCTCTTTAAAAACTCTTCACCTACTACAAAGGTATGAAGATATTCTATTTTTTTCTAAAAATTTAGAGTTTTGTCTTTCATTTTCAGAGCTAGAATGATACTAACACTGATTTTTTTAAATCATAGGAAGGCTCAAAATTTATTTATTATTTCCAGTCTATCTATTCAATTGACATGGCAGTATTTACTGGAAAAACAAAACAAAACAAAACAAAACAAAAAATATCCTTTCTCCACAGCTGCAGACATTTTGAGTACTAAATTTAGCTTTGTTAATGCACAGGCACAAAATAGCAAGTGTTATGGATAACTCTGTTGCTTTTTAAAAGTGGTTTGGGAACAAGTTTATTAAGGATGAACTAACAATTAATGCTTATAATCTCACCATATTCCTAATTCCATGACTTTACTCGCTTCTCAGAGAATAAGGAGGTCGAGATCTTTTACTCACAGCATCTACAAATAGTATCTGGTATATTGTAGGTGCTCAATAAATGTTTGGGTGAAGTGGTTTCACATTTTCCTAACTGTGCTGGATTCTTCATTTATAAAAAAAACAGTAAAATATCGGTTCTCATAATATATATCCAAGTTCAAAATAGTTACGAATATCACTGTGCTTTAATCTGAAAAGATATACTTCATGAAAGAAGTACACCGAAGTCCAAAATCCGAGAACTGATAAAACTAACAAGTTTCCTTTGCCACAACAACAACTTTAACAGTTAAGACTGGTTCCATGGAAGAAATGACTATTTTGGGAATTCAAGGACTTCTACTTGAAAGCATCAGTTTTTGCCCTTGAATTGTGTTTCAAGGCGTAACTCATTTCATTACATTTCACTTTACTGCACTTTGCAGATCTTGTGTTTTTTACAGATTGAAGGTTTGGGGCAACCCTGTGTGCAGCAAGTGCCATTTTTCCAATGGTGCTTACTTTGTGCCTCTGGGTCACATGTTGGTAATACAATATTTTACATGTTTTGATTATTGTTATATTTGTTATGGTGATCAGTGATTGTGACTTGCTAACAGCTCAGATGATGGTTAGCATTTTTCAGCAATAAAGTATTTTTTAATTAAGGTATCCACATTGTATATTTAGACATAATACTACTGCACACTTAATAGATTTAGTATGATCAGATTACAGATACTTAATAGATACAGTTTAAGCATAATTTTATATGTACTGGGAAACCAAAAAATTCATTTGACTTGCTTCATTGGGGTGGTCTGGAACTGGAACTGCAGTATCTCTGAGGTATACCATATTTTACTTTCTTCTTTACATTTCAGTCTCTTAGCTAAACTTTTGACAATGAATTTATGGTGCTTTTACACACAGAAAAAAATGTTATTTTCAAAAGGTCCAACTTATATCAAAACTACTAGTTTTCCATGAGAAGAATTCCTATCAGAGTTTTAAAAAAGAAGACAGGTTGAATACTTGTAGGGGGCAAAAGTTAGGACGCCCAGTCTGTCTATCTGTTGTGACTTACAAGGCTAGAATTAGAAAAGGTAGAATAATAAAACAAAACAAAACTTCTCTCGGCTCCATGCCTTCCATAAATTCTCTTAATTTTGTGTCAATATACAGCCACTTGGCCAGAAAAGTAATGTTTTCTATTAGCAAATGTGGTTGCGGTACAACTGCAGTACCTGAGAGTAGACAGAGATGGCGATAGAGAGCATCATATGTTGGATTCCACTCTGCAGAAGGCTAAGACCTTAGAGGCTTTGGAGAGATTTCAAAACGGAAGAAATCCTGAATTTGGAACATCTCAAGGTTGACTAAATCAAAGTCTGTGCCATGTTTTCCCTATGCTCTGGATTACTAACTAACTGTCTAAAATCCAAACAGTCCTTTCTGAATTTTTCAAACTAAGCAATCCTACAATGTTAAGCCCATGTTTATAATTACTTGAAAAAGACAGAAAATAGACCACATGCTTTGCAGTATGGTTTCAGCATACCTTTTGATGTATGAACTACTTAGTTTCACAGAATTTACAAATTGGAGGATATTAAGTATAAATAGCCTTAGATTCCTAATGGTACTTCCCTGGGTGAAATAATACCAAAATGAAAATAAATTGAATGGAAAATTATCTTTTGTAGCTTAACAGATAGAGAAGAGAGAACCTAACATTATTTAAAAAAAATAGTTTCAGGATTTCTCCTCCCATTATTTATCTATAGGTTTAACGTAAACATAAATATATTTTGAAAATCAGGTAACATTTTTTATTTCTCGAATCCTGTATATACTTCTCTAAGTTCTGCTGTTTTCAGCTTAAAAACAAAGGGATGTGTGTGAATTGAGAATAACTTCTTTTGCAGTGGTGTTGCAGAGGTGACAGTACCATGATTAACATCATGGCCGTCAATATCATCCAGGGAGTAGTAGTGAGTTCCTCCAATCCAGTGAGTTCCTACCTGTGGGGTTGATGTTCTCCAAGCTCACTGTGCTACTAAGCTTTTACCAAATTAGTCTAAGAGAAGGTTGTAGCCTTGCCACAGTGAAATCAACAGCTCAAATACCAATGCCTTCAGAGACAAAGAAGGAAATAATAACAAGACAGCATATAATGGTGTGAGCTATGGCTAGCTGGGAAGTGCAAGCCCAAAGGCTTTCAAATTCCATTTTTTCCCTCATAGATTTGAAATTAGAATTTATTCCTCTTGCCATTTTGACACAATAGTAAGAAAATATTTCCAAACAAGCATTTAAACTCAAAGTGGAGAAAGCTTCTGGATATTTAACAGTGTGCGAGGGAGACAAACAGAAACATATTCAATGGTCAAAACCATTCTAGCCAACATCCTTTAAGTCGCAGACTTCATGTCACAAACATTAGCTTTAAAAAGTGCCCTTAAGTTGACACAAATGCCCGGGGCCCTCCATTCACCTCCATTCAGACACAGAGGCCAAGACTGAGAATGGAAGCATTTCATTCTGGCAGACAAGAGGAAAACAGGAAAATGGATTATGGATTTTGTCCATGCTAGCTTTCTCTACTTGCTTCCCTCACGTTTTCTTCTTGGGGCCACTCTAATAGGTTTTGCTTCCTATGATTCAAACAAATGGCTCCTATGAGGTTCACCAATTGGATTCTAGGCTCCAAGGTAATATTCAAGTTTCAGTCCTCACCTATGTACTCAGCAGTGTGTAACCAATTTGATCATTCCTCGTCCTTCAAAAAGTTTTACTAGGCTACTTAGACATCATTTTCCCTTGGTTCTTCTACTTCATGACTTATTCTTTCTTGGCTTCTTTGCTAGTTCCTCCTCATTTCAGTAATTGCTAATATTTAAATTTCCCTTAGGCTCAGTAATTAGATTTCTCCTCTTCTCCACCTACTCTCCTCCCTAAATGAAGCTCATCCAGTCCCATTAATTTAAATACCATCTATATGCAAATAGCCTCTGCTCAGCCCTTTCCCCTGAACTTGAGTCATGTATCTGACAACCTACTTGATATGTCCACTTGGGTATCTACCTGGCAACTCAAATTTACCGTGTGCAAAATGGAACCTCTGTATTTGCTTTCCAGTTTTCCCTATTTCAGTAAATGGCAACTCCATCCCTCCAAGTGTCTAGATAAAAGGTCATGGTGCCAACCTTGATTCTTCTTTTTCTTTCAAAGGCACATCTAATCTATTAGCCAAACCTAGAGGCAACACACTTAACACTTAACTAGAATTTAGCCACTTCCCACAATCCACACCTCTTGTACTATGGCAGGTTATATATGGCCACAAATTCTTGAAGAGTCCACCCACCAAGAGATACAGTTTAAATCCCCTACCCTGTAATTCTGGTGGGCTCCGTGGCAACTTAGACACCTAGAATAGGCCAGAAGTGATGCTGCCCCACTTTCTAGATCCAGGCCTAAAGACTGGCAGCTACCACTTTTGGTCTCTTTAAGATACTTGTTCTTAGAGCTATAATCCGCTATGTAAGTAGTCTGAATAACCTACTGGAAAGAGAAGTTCTGAAACTACATGGAGGGAGAGAGGCATTCATTGATCCCAGACTTCTTGATCCTCCTTTGAGGCACTGAGCATGCATCGGAAGTGATCTTGGATCCTCCACAGAAGCTGCCAGCCAAATACCTCGACATGATCCCTGCTTACTCCTCATGAAGCAGAAGTGGCCAGCTGAAGGTCCTGCTTACATGCTTGACCCACAGAAATGTGACATATTATAAACTGGCTGTTTTTCATAAGCCACTAAATTTGGGGTAATTTGTTCCAAAGTGACGGGATAACTAGAACAATCATGCTTTCCCAAGGAACCATCACTCTTCTCTTGGATGACTTCAAAGCCTTTTTTTTTTTTTTTAAGATTTATTTATTTATTTGGCAGAGAGAGACACAGCGAGAGAGGGAACACAAGCAGGGGGAGTGGGAGAGGGAGAAGCAGGCTTCCCGCCGAGCAGGGAGCCCGATGTGGGGCTCCATCCCAGGACCCTGGGACCATGACCTGAGCCGAAGGCAAATGCTTAACGACTGAGCCACCCAGACGCCAATTTTAAAGGCTTTTAACTGATCTCTGATCTCCCTGATTCCAAGCATGGCCTTCCCATTTTTTCTTTACAAAGAAGCCATAGCAACTCTTTTAAAAATACTGTATCACTCATCTCCTCAAAACCTTCCAATGGATTCCTACCTAATGGAGGTTAATAACCAGATCTTATAATGGCTTTGATAGCCCTACATGATCTGAACCTCCTCTGCCCTTCTGACTTTACATCCTAGCATGTTTCCCCATTCCCACCGTGCTTCCACCATACTGGCTTCTCTGAAGTTGCTGGGACACACCAAGCACACGCCCACTGCATTAACTACGGCATTTGCATTTACTACTCCCTGTGCACAGGAGAGTTTTCATCCCTTATCACCCACGTGATTCCCTCCTTTACTTCCATCCATTCTCTGGTTAAATGCCACTTTCTAAGAGAAGACAGTGATGACCATTACCTATTAAATAACATACCAACATTCCCACTCCAGCAAACTCTATTATCTCACACTGATATTTTTCCTCTAACCAAGTGACACAGCCATTTATATTACTTATTTACCTTCTTTGTTTATTTTCTGTCTCATCCCTTTGTGTATAATTTTATTGCACTGGCATTATTCTTAAAAACCACCTATTTTAAAAACTTAGTTGTTTTTAAATTTACAAAAAGGTGATCATGTTTATAATCTCTGGGAATCCATTTTTTCATTGAATAATTTCTTACTAAGATTTATCCATGTCATTGGATTTTGCTACAGGTTATTCATTTTGCCTACGGTATTATTTTGTGAATGCACAACAAATTACTCATCTCCTCTTATACTCATTCCCATTTAGATGGTTTTCAAATTTGCTACTGTGAAAGTGCTACTATGAATATTACCATACATGTCTCCATGTACACGTGCAAGACTTTCCACTGGTAAAAATGTCTACCAGTATAAAGCCTAGATGGTAGGTTATTTGAATGCCATGCTTTTCCACTACTCTTTGTACTGAGTCATGCTTCATGTTTCTACTGAAAACCATCTGAGTTTCTTCAGTCCCTATGTTATACATCTGGACCAATATATTTAACTATGCAGGATGTCTAGAGGTTGCCTTTTCACCATCTATACTTCCTTTCTTCTACCAACAGTACTCTAATTTTCCCTTGATAAACTCACTTTTCCATTTCCAGCAGTTCAGGTGGGTGTGGCAAAGCCAGCTCTAGGAATGAAACTGAGCAGAAACCATTCAACACATCCCTTCCTCTCAACCCACAGTTGTGCATTCAAAGATAGCTGGGTAAGCCATTTGGAGATGCTTACTGGAGCTTCTAAGAGGAAGACTTTTATTTCTCTTCTATGGAACTGACTACAGAGGTGTTCTCATCTCCCAGATGAAAGTTCTAAGGCTTGTAACCTGGAAACAGAACAAACCCTGGGGACCCACAGTCAAGAAACAACAAGAGAGAAACCAGGTCCTGGTCCCACCTTCAGATCTTCATAAGCTCTTTCTAAACTGAATCCTCTACCTGGAATTTTACACTGTCTGATCCAATAATCCTTACCACTTTATTTTTTCTTTGACCAGAGTTTCTGTTACATGTCTCATAAAAGTCATAACACATCCCTAATTTTAACTCCAATAGTTCCTTTGCATTAGCCTTTCACCCAGCTGTTTCCAGCCAGGTCCCTATTTTGCCCACCCCCCCCCCCCCGTGGCATTTATTTTTTCCTACCTCTCATCTAACAAATTCCCGCATTTCAAAGCCCAGCTTCATTCCCATCTCTTGTATGAACCCCTCCCTGATCCTGCTGGGACTTCACAGGACCCCACAGCACCTTTCTGCTTTCCTTTGTGGGGTGCTGTTCTGTTTTCACCATCTCTTATAGAGTCCCATGTTCCAACGGGCACCTTCTGCTGTGCTGTTGTATGCTTTTCGCCTCGTCCAACTCATAAGCTTGCTGAGTTCAAGGACCACAAGTTGTATTTCATTATCTCTTCCAAGACCATAAATCCTTACTAAACGAATTCACTCTGTAAAGCATGTTCGTGCCTTCTCCATTCTCACTCCATTTGCTCAGTTTCCCAGATGCAAGATTCCGTGTTGAATGGAAAACCCCAAAAAACTATCACCGTTAAAACTAAAGCAATAAATTTGCCTTAACCCTTGCCTACCAAGTGTCTCTCACCAGCATAGTACCCTGGACACTCTAAGAGTCTGTGCACCACTCAAGAGTTTTTACAGGTATGAAATCTGCAAGCTTATAAGAGAGCACATTTTTAAAAAAGGAAAGCGCCTTAATGCTCGATAAAGTAAACAATCGATTAAAGAAAGCATTTCATGAGTACATAACAGAAAATCTTAGAACATCTAACAAACGTGTATGTATGTATGTATGTATGTATGTATTTTTGAGGGGGGAGGAGCAGAGGAAGAGGGAGAGAGAGAACCTTAAGTAGTCTCCCCATTGATCGCAGAGCTGGACTCAGGGCTCGATCTCACAACCCCGAGATCACAACCTGAGCCAAAATCAAGAGTCGATGCTTAACTCACTGAGCCACCTGGGCGCCCCTAACAAATGTTTATAAACATTTATAAACAGAAAGAAAAACAACCTCTAAAAGCAGGATAGTGATGAGAAGGATGTATGGAATGGGGCTGTCAAAACAGGAGTCAAATGAATGACTCTCACTTGACCCAGAGGGAGAAAAAAAAAAAAAAGTCCACAAGTTGAGAAACCAGACAGGGCACCTAGTATCAAAGCTTTGAGAAGTGGCTGGTGATTCTATTGTATTTATCAGGAGCCGGTGATGCAGCATTCCAAAAACATTTCACAGTTTTCATAAAATTAGCTAAACTCATTTCACAAAACTTCTACTCAGATGGTTGTGACAACTTAACCTAGTATATCAAGACAGTTAATGTCTGAAAACTGTGTGCCAAAAAAGTATCAGAATCGCTTAAAAAAAAAAAAAGGTTTGTGGTGTTGTATGATCTATCATTGCAGAAGAATGTGTAATTCTCACTTTTATATCACCCTGTTCCCTACAGAAATGAAAAGTGCTACAGCCTATAAGCCATGTTGAAAAACACACAATAAATCCACAAATATTGAACAGCATTTTCTAGTCTGAATTGGTTCCCTTGATTAGGTGGTAGAGAAAGTGGGGAGACTGAGGGGGACCATTTGGTCCTTTACATTCTTTTTTCTATAGAACATTGAAAAGTCATATTTACCCCAGATGATTGTATTCTGTTTTCTTTTAAGAAAGATCTTTCTCAAATGTTTCATATCCTTGATCAGAGCCAATGACAGAAACTTCATTTCTTGCCCTCTGGGGCTGTGATTCCCCACTGGCTGTACGACTATGTCACCCCCTAAGGAGTTCTGAAAAGTACATCTTGTCTGGGCTTTAGCTCATTCCCATTGATCCAGAATCTCCCTGGGTGGTACCTGGAGACCTACATTTTTTGGAAAGCCAGCTGATTAGGGTCATGTCCTGGCATGCACAGCCCCTGCCATCCCTGTACATTGCCTGGCTCCAACTGCATCAGCTTCTCTGGATTCCCCTGCTCTCCTAAAAGATGACTGATATGCCAACAAGCAATCACCTAACAGCACAAAGCTTGCAATCATTTGTCTGACAGGTAGTGGAGATGCATATACAACCACAGAAACAATGCAAGGCCCTAGTAAATTCACTTAAACTAAAGCTTGTGTCAGATTGTGTTAGAAATCTACCTTGTAACCATTCAAAATTCACACGACTGTCGTACATCCTGTAGCCTCATCCAAAAGACATGGTGAACCACAGTGGAGATGGGTGGAAAGGAGAGAGGGCCTGGACAAGATAGGGCCTGGGCCAACGTGACAGATCATTTTTATCACATGGGACTGTCCTCTAGAAGGAAGTCACTTATCTTAATGATAACCTTCCACCAGACTCTGCAAACTCAGTCTACTCCAGATGAGTACAATGGGAAAAGTACGGAGGTAGAAAGATTCACTGAAAAACTAAGGCAAGGTCTAGTCCCTCAGGTAAGAGGCTCTACTGGACAGGTTGTCTTAGACAGTGTGCATGCTTTGACAAAATACCATAGCCTGGGTGACTTACACAGCAAAAAACATTTATTTCTCACAGTTCTGGAGGCTCAGAGCGCCAGCCAACACCCCTCCCGGTTTGCAAATGGCCTTCTATCTTCTTGTTATATCCTCACATGGCAGAGAGGAAAGAACAGGCTCTCTGGTTTCTTCTTATAAGGGTAATGATTTCATCATGAGGATCCCACCCTCATGACCTCGTCTAAACCTAACTGCCTCTCAAAGGCCCCACTTCCTAATACCCTCACCTTGAGAGTGAGGGCTTTCTGCACAAGAATCTGGGGGGTACATAAACATTCAGCCCATCACAGGGCCCTAGGCAAGCAGATTAGATCTCAGAAAAAAAGAAACTAGCCCAGTAAGCCAGCAACAGAGACTGGGTATGAATTCTGCAGTTAAGAGTCTGTATTACCAATGGGTAGACACAGGAGTGCCATTAGAGTCTTAAATGGCATGCACGAGATCTGGCTTAGGACAATAGATTTATTCCTCTACACCAATTTATAAGATACAAGAAATAAAAAAGCATAACACACACTAATCTGATAAGCATGAAAGACCAAACACAAACCGCTGAAAAGCAGTTTACTTAAAAATTATGCAGGACCTGAGTATGCCTTAGAAACAGAAAGAAAAATAACCGATAGAACTCCATAAGACATATAAGAAAATCACTTAAAAAAAAAAAGAATTTAAGAATAATATATCAAAGACCAGAGTGAGGCCTTAGCACAGCAAGATGCTGGCTAAGTTAAGGTAAAAGTGCCTTTCTGATTGAATTCATAGACAATTGCTTCTAGAATATGTATGGGAAGCAAGTCAAGGAACTATTAACAGCTCCGGCTTCCCAGGAGAAGGAGTGGGAGGCAGGGAGACAGAGTCCCACTGCAGAGTGATCGCCCTTTTGAAACGTAAACTTTACAGAATGTTCCTCTACAAACTGCTTAAAATTATAGGATGTTTATCTATAAACTATTTAAAAATTAATGAATTTAAAAAAAAACAGAGAGGAGTGTCCCAATTTCTCACTTTGTTTTTTATATACCCAGATAGAACCATATTTTGAAGTTAGTGATCAAAACCCTTCCATCAGCAGATGGAATATACCTCCGCAAAAGACATTTTTTTTAAAGCTGTAGGGCCAAGAAATTCTCAACTGTTGGTGAAAACAAACACCAAAAGAAAATATGTAAAACTCCATAGGATACAAAAGCCCATGTCAGTCAAGCTATTGTTTTGGTGACATCCTCTGCAATGGGCAGGGGAGTCACCCACCCAGTCAACTGTGGCTTGTTCAATACATTTTAACACAGAGGCAAGGTTATCAAGACAGAAAGTAGGTTAGTGATTGTCTAGGGAGAGGGTATGAGAATGGGGATTGATAGGGAATATGCATTAGCGCTGTTATTGATGGTGAAATTGTTCTAAAACTGATTTATAACGATGGTTGCACAATGTGGTAAGTTCACTAAAATAAATAATTCCAAATTCTGCCCCCCCAAAACAACAACAACAACAAAACCCACACAGAACATGCTATGATCCATGTGTGAATAGGATAAATCAGCCTTGTCAAAATTTAGGCGGAAAAACTATTCGGGATAAATTGCAATGTCAAAATACCGTGAAAGAAATCCATTTGTGATGCCATTACAAAGTTAATTGCACTTATAATAAGCCCAGTATTCAAAACAATGAAATAGAATGGTATTTTAGAGGTATCGGGTTTTTTTTCTTTTTTCTTTTTTTTTATTATTATTATGTTCAGTTAGCCAACATACAGAGGTATTGGGTTTTGAGAGGGTAACTACTAAGGCTCATAACGCACATTAAGATGAAAAATGATATTTCTTAGTGAGCACTCTTCCATCCCACAGATCCTTAAGTAGCGAGCATTATTTATTTTTATTTTATGTGTAAAGCCAGAAATTTGCTAAGGATCTCACAGGTAGGAAGTGGCAGAGAAAGAAGTCGCAGTCTGGCTTTATTTCAAACACCTATAATTTTTCCAGATCACAATTCAATGAATTACATATCCAGTCAAACATAGCAGAACAAGTTCTTTTTGAAACTACTAGTTTTTTTTTTAATTTTTATTATTATGTTAATCACCATACATTACATCATTAGTTTTTGATGTAGTGTTCCATGATTCATTGTTTGTGCATAACACCCAGTGCTCCACGCAGAACATGCCCTCTTTAATACCCATCACCAGGCTAACCCATCCCCCCAACCCCCTCCCCTCTAGAAACCTCAGTTTGTTTTTCAGAGTCCATCGTCTCTCATGGTTCGTCTCCCCCTCTGATTTCCACCCCCTTCAAATTCTTCCCCTCCTGCTATCTTCTTCTTCTTCTTTTTTTTTCTTAACATATATTACATTATTTGTGAAACTACTAGTTTTGAAATGGTTCTCTGTGTTTAGGCAAGGTTTATCATATTATCTAGCCTGAATGGACTAGTTTCCACATTTGAGGGTATAGAACTTCAAAAAGTCATTTCATCTCAATGCATGTATAATTATACCAAGTTACCACTTTGTTTTTCAAGGTTATACCACACTTTAATATTTTTTTAAATCCTTTTGCCCCCAGTTAACTTTTAATATTCACACATGACGAAAGTGAAAAACAGCCAGCATTTTAACACAAGTACAAAACACGTGCATATAAGTGGATCACCAGTATATTAGCTACCTAGAAAACGTTACAACCCATTGTGCCTCTGAATACATCAGGACCTTTCCACTGTGGATTACTAACATAAGCCGATAAAAATTTTTACGTTAATTTGTACTGTAGCATGCTGTAACCTGAAGATAACCAAAATTACCGAAGTATCAAATGAAGCCTACATATTTTATTTATGTCATAATTGAGTATACAAGCTGTATCTCATTTGTATAAAGCATCCACATAAGTTCCTTACAGAAATTGTGTAAAAACAATTGGAAGATCCTGACATTTAGTATCATTTGTCAAAGGGATTTATATATGGCTTTTAAAAAAGCATTGCTACCCAATTGTTTCCCAGAAGGATATGACTAATCTTTCCTTAAAATAATAGATAGGCAAGATCATATTCAAAGTTACATAGGGAGCTAACATTAGAACCTAGTGACAAGATATCTATTTTGTTTCAAATTTTCCTACGTCAAAAACACAGAAGTAGAGTTAGTATCCTATTTATAATCTTTCCAAAAGTCTGTTATCTTTCCACACCACATATCATTTTTACAAAGAAAGAATTCACCTCCAAGTCATCATACCAATTTACGTCTTAATGGTCTTCCAACCTTTTGGTGGAAAAAAAAAATCTCAGGGCCATTATTCTGTTTTGTGGAAGAATGGATTTCTTATGTTACTTTATTTTCAGCTTTACTGAAGTATAATTGATAAAACTGGAACATATCTAAGTGTACAACATGATAGTTTGGTGTATGGACACACTGAAAACATTTCCACAATCGAGTTAAATAATATACAGAATGGATTATTTTATTTTATTTTAATTTAATTTATTTTATTTTATTTTATTTTTTTAAAGATTTTATTTATTTATTTGAGAGAGAGAATGAGAGATGGAGAGCATGAGAGGAAAGAGGGTCAGAGGGAGAAGCAGACTCCCTGCTGAGCAGGGAGCCCGATGTGGGACTCGATCCCGGGACTCCAGGATCATGACCTGAGCCGAAGGCAGTCGCTTAACCAACTGAGCCACCCAGGCACCCACAGAATGGATTATTTTAAACAACGGTTTTAAAAACTTCTGATTTTTAAATTATAAAATCCAAACAACATAGAAATGATTTAATAACTTTAAGTTAAAAAAAAAAACAAAAACCTGATATGGTAAAATGCCTCGTTTCTAATGAAAAGCTCCCATACTTTGTAGCTGACCTCTAACCAACATCCACAACCTGATCCTTATGAATTTAAAGTATTTTCTAATATCAGCAGTTTCCATGTAGAATGAGTTCCAAAATGGTTCTTCCGAAATACCTATGTACAAGAATCCTAACTTTGAAAAACACATTACATATTTCAAAGAATGCTAAATAATTTCAAATTGTCAATAATCTAATTATCAGATATGGTTCATATTTCTTCTAGTAAGTATTTAATGAATCTAAATGTAATTACATATTACAATCCCTATTTAAGAATGCCAAAGAAACCACAGGAGTTATAATTTTATATAATCAAACCCTTTATTTTGCATAAGAAAATGAATATCCAGAACTGCCAGAGACTTGCCCAAAGTATTAGTTTTGGCAGTGATTTTTTTTATTTTTGATTTGACACTAAAAGTACAGGCAACAAATCAAAAAATAAGCAAGTGGAACTAGATCAAACAAAAATGTTTCTTTTTTTAAAGATTATTTATTTATTTGAGAGAGCACAAGGGGGGGCGGGGGGTTGGGGGAGGGGCAGAGTGAGAGGGAGAAGCAGACTCCCGGCTGAGCAGGGAGCAGGAAGCAGGGCTCAATCCCAGGACCCTGGGATCATGACCTGAGCTGAAGGCAGCCACTTAACTGACTGAGTCACCCAGGCACCCTCAAACTAAAATGTTTCTGCACAGCAAAGAAAACAATGAACAAAATGTAAAAGCAATATATGCAGTGGGAGAAAATATTTGCAAAGCCTGTATCTGATAAGGGGTTAATATTCAAAATATGTAAAAACCAAATAACTGGATTAGAAAATAGGCAAAAAATCTGGATAAATATTTCTTCAAAAAAGACACACAAATGGCAACAGGTATATGAAGAGATGCTCAACATGACTAACTGTTAGGGAAAAGCAAATCAAAACTCACACTTATTGGGATGCCTAAGTATCAAAAAATCCAAAAATAACAAGTGTTAGCAAGGATGTGGAAAAAAGGCAACTCATGTTACTTGTTGGTCAGAATATAAATTGGTACAATGAATGGAAAACAGCATCATGATTCCTCAGAAAATCAAAAACAGAACTGCCATTTGATTGAGCAATCCTATTTCTAGGTATACCGAAAGGAAATAAAATCAGTATCTTGAACAGATATTTGCACTCCCATGTTCACTGCAGCCTTATTTAGAGTAGTCAAAGTATGTAAACATGGTAAGTGCCTATCAACAAATGAATGGATAAAGAAAATGTGATATACACACATACATACCCACAGCCAGTGAAATACGAGCCTTTAAAAGGAAGGAAATCCTGGGGCTCCTGGGTGGCTCAGTCAGTTAAGTGTCTGCCTTCAGCTCAGGTCATGATCTCTGGGTCCGGGGACTGAGCCCCAAATTGTTGAACTCAGGCTCCCTGTTCAGCGGGGAGTCTGCTTCTCCCTCTTTTCCTCTCCCTCTGCCTCCCCTTCCCCCCAGCTCTCACACACTCTCTCTTTCAAATAAATACATAAAATCTTAAAAATAAACAAATAAATAAAATAAAAGGAAGGAAATCTCGCCATCTGCAACAACACAGTTGAACCTGGAGCACATTATACTAAGTAAAATAAACCAAAGAAAGACAAAAACCACATAACCTCACTTACATATGGATTCTAAAAAAAAAAAAAAAAGGTGGTTAACAGGAGCTGGGGGCTTGAAAAAAGGCATATATTGGTCAGATGGTATAAACTTCCAGTTATAAAGAGGTTCTAGAGACCGAAAGTAAAGTATCAGGACTATAGTTAATAAAAATGTCCTGGATACTTAAAATTTGCTGACATTGATCTCAAGTGTTCTCACTACACATACACAAAGGGGTAACCAATGAGGTGATGGATATGTTAATCAGCTTAAGTGTGGTAATCATTTCACAATGTGTATATGTATCAAAATATCACATTGTACACCTTAAAAATATGGAATTTTATTTGTCAATCATACCTCAATAAAGCTAGTGGGGAAAAAAAATGACAGGGTCAATTATTTGGAGCCAGGTGTCCTGAAACCCAGTCCTTGTTTCTTTTCATCATATCAGGGTAACAGTAATGATAATGTAAAGCAATTTGCAAAAAATAAAAGCACAGATACAATAAAATCAATCAAATATCGTGTAAGTAGAATAAAATAGTGTAAGGAGGGATTGGGAAGTGCATACGTATTATATAGATATATGCATGTATATACCCAGAACTACACAGGCTCTGGGTGAGCTGTTTACTCAACCTTCTCTTTGGCCTTCAAAACACATGCTTTTTTATATGCTCTAGGAGGAGACATGAAAATGGAAATTAAGATACATTTCTATGTTATGCCATTTAAAATAGATTTCCATTTTAGAAGACTCTGAGTCGTACAATGGTATTGGTGAAAAGTTGGGTGATTATATTCAAAGAATACGACTTCGCTGACACACAATTCCTGCCCATGGAAGCAAGAGGTCACCATTTAAAAAAGGAAAATCAATTTTCTAGATGGAAACACAATTGTGACAATGGTCAGAATTACATTTCAGAAGGTAAAATTTCACCATCCCACATAGGAAAAAAAGTCACTGAGAAATTCAAATTGATAAAATCTTAAAAGGTTACCTGCCAGATTACATCTATAATTTGGGAAATCCAGGAAGTTATTCATTTTATAGATAAAACATTAGGAACATTTGTGGGCTGAAGATTTGCGTCTCCATCAAATTCATATATTGAAGTCTTAGCTACAATATGATGATATTTGGAGTGGAGCCCTTGGGAAGTAATTAGGTTTAGATGATCTCTTACAAAAATCAAGCTATGATACATAGGAAGTAGCATCTAACTGACCATTTAGTAACCCCACCAAACTTTAAACAAGTGTAGTGAGATTGGTTCTTAGGACACACACTCTATTTTGGTTATCACTGCTCTTTCTAATGGCTTCAGATCATGGTTTAACAATAAGTCTACACAATTTTGTAAGAATAAAAATCTATGTATGCATCTTACGTGATATCTTATTTTTTTGCTAAAGGAGAGAAAATGATTTACCCCTTGGGAATCTGTTATCTTCTTCGTGCTTTGTGGCATCTGAAGACATTGCGGAAAAAGTACAAAAACAAGGCAGAAGAACTAGACTATATTTTTAGGTATATTAACTAAACAAATTTGTCTTGGACCAACCAGCTGAAATCTCTGCACTATCTATAAAGGGAGAGTAGTCTGAGTTCAGAGTCACCTGGTCCATTCTCTGCACTGTGAGAGCCCAGAGGGCTGGACATATTTAGTCGAGATGATGAAGCTGATATTAGTTGAGGAGGCAGGCTCACAACTGAGATTTCCTTATCTGAATTCTAATCTGGCATTCACCATCAAACATGCAGTGGCAGGCTTTAAAAACCAAAGAGAAATTAGTGCTAAAGAACTTCCTAAGGCATGGCAGGCAATGGAAATGAAAGCTAAGGTTACAATGATAATTTCTTTAAGATTCTTCTGCAAAATTTACATTACCCTAAGATCCAATCTTTCTACACTGAGGAAGTTGCAGAAGAAATTTGCACACGGATTATTTCTACAAGGATGGCCCAAGATCAAGAAACATAGTTTAGTTTGTGTATAAAAAAACACTAGTTTCTGAATGACAAGAATTTCCTAAAATTATTTCTAACTAAAAAAACCCTAAAGCACCAATTTTGCAGAGTGAGCCATTGCTAGCTATTCCAAATCCACATCCAAGTGGAAAATAGATTTCTTATTTGCAAGTTCATCTTAAGTGATATAAATGACATGGATTCTGAGTGGTAAAAAGATAAATTTTGTGTTTAAGTACATGCCTTAAAATTTCTGGTTGACTTCAGCCATATTACAAATGTCAACACCACTGCCTAAAATAATACATATACCTTATTGTCTTGGTTCATTTTATAATTCCTTGGTATTTTACAGGTCATATTAATGTTACACCCAGCGACTATCAATAAGAAAGAATAAAGCATCCAGTTCCCAATGCAGTCACTTGAAGGAATATAATGACACTGAGAAAAGAAGTGTTTACCATTAGTCCCCACTGACATTTTCAGTCACATAATGACAGGAGCTACTAGAAGCCTGTAAAAGACACAAACTGAATTTCTAATCAGTATAAATTTCAGAGGCTCATGAGCTCTTTTTTAAATGATCTACCTATTGCATTATTGTCATTTGGAGTCCCCAAATGCCATAGGTGGTTATGAACTGGGATCTAAGAGGATGCCTGAGACCCACGTTTGTTTATAGCTCCATCGGCAAGGAAGTTCTCCTTTGGTTCTGCCTGAGTAAGTAAATCCAACAGATACTCTGGACATCCTGCACCAAACCCCTGTTGGACATAGTCATTCCTCTGATCAAATATATCTGAATATTTATTACGTACATAAGGCATGAGGCTAGCACAAGAGAATCTGTTCTACCAAGTTAGAGAATGCACTAGTACCCTCTCTCTGGTGAGCCAAGCAGCCCTTCCAGTATGGCTAATGCTTTTCCATATACTCCTTCACAGACATTAATTCCACATCAACAGCAATCAACAACAATTTCTCTTATCTATTTATCATATTCTACCTTTACGTGAATACATAGGTCTTACTTGTTGACCATGTGAATCTAAAGTGAAATTAAACAGCCAAAAGACTGTTTAAAACAGCCAACTAAGACACAGCTTAGTTGGTCAAGGAGACAGCACTTCAACCCAAGATTATCTGACTCTAAAAGTCATGCGTTTATTCAGCTTCCTTTTGGAAAGAGGAAACACAGTCTGGAGGGCTGGTAAACAAGGAAGATATTGAAATAATCAGGGTATCTGCCAAGTTCTGTCCTTCCCTTCTTCAGGTTACACTGAATAAAAATAAAGGTGACGCTTGAACAATGGGGGAGTTGGGGTGTCAACCCCATGCAGTCATAAATATTCATATTACTTTTGACATCCCAGAACTTCACTACTAATAGCCTATTGTTGACAAGGAGACTTACCAGTAACATAAACGGCCGATTAATACATATTTTGTATGTTATATGTACTATATACTCTATTCTTACAAGAGAGGAAAGCAGAGAAAAGAGAATGTTATTAAGAAAATCATAAAGAAGAACCAAATTTCCCACTCAAATCAAAGTAAATAATTTAAACATGGAACTAAGTAAATAAGAAAAACACATTTACAGTACGGTGCTGTTATTTATCAGAAAAAAAAAAAACACCTAGTTCAAACCGGTGTTTTTCAAGGTCAGTTGTAATATTAACCAAAAGACGAAAAGTAATGAGGGTCATGAAGAATTAGGACAAATAACGGAGGAATACCTATGATTGAGAAATTGTGCTGGGTATGTACACAAGTATTAACTCAATTAATCTTAATATTGTTCCTATTTCCACACATGGAGAAATCACCTTCTCAAGAGCAGCACCAGGATGTAAATCTAGGCCTATTAGATTCAAACACGATGGATTTTCAAATAGTTGTGTTTGCTGCATACAGTGAGGTGCGCTCGCTCCTTCTGGTAGACCCATCAACACAAGGGATGCGGGAGCACTTCTTCCTCTCGTCAGAGTGGAAGAAAAGTGTAAGTGCTTTCTAAAATTTCCTTATTTCACCTTCATTCCCCACCAAGCCCAGAACCTTCCTCTAGCATGTGCCTGTGAAAGAATCAAACCCACCATCTGCTACTTACTTTCCTATTTTCTTAGTTTTTCTTTCCCTTCGTCAGGGTGGTCAAATCATGTCATTCTACCAAACCTCTTCAAAAACTTAAGAGGTGAGCATTCAAACCTAATGACCAACTCTATCTCGAGAAATTCTAGAATGTCTTGAGCTTCATGTTCGGAGTTGGTAGTAAGCAGGAAAAGAAGACTGCGTTCTTGAAGATCCTCTTCTAGTGATAATGACACACAGGTGCCGTGGACTATCCTGTTCATACCTCATTTCCTGGGAACATTTTTAGGAACGGCATTCTCTCTGCCCAGCATAGGCATGCTTCCTCTTATTAGCTGGTTCACTTGGACTCATTTTGCAGTTTCTTCTCACAGCAAAGTTTGCTCTTACTTTCCCAACCTTTGCCAAATCCCCCTGATCATTATCCTTTACAGGACTGATGACTGCTACATTATATTCATTTTTATGAGCAATTATATAATTCTAGTCCTAGGAGAGGAATATAAACTACAGGAAGACAGGGATTTATCTGCTTTTATTCAATACTGTCTCTCCAAATGCCTAGCAACATTCTGATGTGGAGTAGGTGCTCCATAAGTATTTTTGAATTGATTAATTTGCAAATTAATCACCTAGGGTTAAGGCTGGACAAACATGTAGCCACGGAACACAATAAAGTCTACCAGATTTGAAACTTAGTTAATTGTGTCCATGTCCCATCCACGGCTGTGTTATCCATGATCTGCCTTGGCTCCTGAGTCCTTACTGATATGTCATTTTTCTCAATACCAAGAATACAAAGGTATATTTTAAAGAATCAATGAGTAAGTATTCAGAATCTTCCCACACATGAGAATGCTAGAGAAGTACAAAGAAATACAGATTGCACTTCCTCTTCTTAAAAAATTTGTAATGTAGTTGACTAATATGTTGAGAGAAATCTGATGAAGTGAAAAAGTAGCAGCATTAACTCAAGGGTAACCAAGAGGGAGGTCACTGAAGGCCAGCAGAATGAGAGACGCCTCAGAGCAGACTAGGGGCATAGAGCCCAATGCTCAACCTGAAATACACAGGAGGGAGATGAAGAGGAGGTGCTTTCAGGGAGAACATTAGCTATTCTAAAGGAAGGGAAGGAAGTCTGCTTGACTCCTGCAGAGGTGGAAAAATAGTGAGAGTATTTCCATTAAGTAGGGAGACCAGAGAATAAAGAAGCCTGAGACATCAGGTGATGGGGGAGACCACAACGAGCCACTTCGATTTCTTTTTATTTTTTATTTTTATTTTTATTATTTTTATTATTTTTATTATTATGTTCAATTAGCATATAATTCTTAACTGTGGAAAGACCTGCTGGAATTTATGGGAAGATTATTCTAACAAGTTTATTTTTCAAGGAATAAAAGTAGAAAAACATGCAAGTGTAGGCAATTGGAGGTTGGGGAAAAGAGTCAATACACTCTTCTAGAACAGTAACAAATGTGTATATAGGTGTACACGTGCCCGTGCGCACACACATGCGCGCGCACGTGTGTGTATGGAGAGAGGGCTTATTTTTTTTGTTTTTTTGTTTTTTGTTTTTTTTTTAACATCAAGTCTCCATGTTTTCAGCATTCAGATATCAGCACATTTAAACTCGGTTCAGTGCACTGAAATCTAATTTGTGGACTCTCACCAAAAGCGGGGAGCACGGCAGTCATGCAGCATTTCTATCGCTGTCTGGGTCCTAATTCTTTAGTTATCTCTTGACCAATGGCAAGTCAGATGCCACCACAGTGTGACATTACATCAGTCCATGGGAAGATGACATGTGTCAAGCCCTCACTTGTTCCCAGCTCTACTGATAAAAGATAATTCCAGGACAATAGCAAAAGAAAAAGCAGAAGGCTTGAAGGTCAATTATAACATTTGACCCTTTATATTGAAGATTCTCTGTCAACCAGCCAGATCACAGACGGTCTGAAATGACCGACCTGTTATTTTTCTATAGACTTCATAATTTTTCTTTAAAACAGTCCAATTCAACTCAAGTGACACATTCTCCTTTGACCAGCGATGAAAAGTACACAGTACTTTATATATTTTCTCGTTATCACTGACTGTTTTAAAGACTGTTTTTTTCCCGTTCATTATTAACTGTTTAAATTTCCAAGACCCCTTCACTGAATTTGCTTTAAAAACTACAACTGAGGGCTGGCTAAATTTTAAAGAGAAAATTGTAAAAGAGGTGAACTTAATAGAAACAAGAGAAAACACTCATGTATCTATACCTGTAAAATAGTGGGTTACCGTGGCTCAGGTGAGCATTGCTGAATACCAAGAAAATTAATGTATTTACGTTGGTCACTTAGAAAGAGGTGCAGTTTAGGGAACAAAGTGAACAGGAACATCAACCATGTATGTCTACCCATAATATTTGAAAACAGGATCACACAATCCTCATTTCCTTTTCTGAAATCAAGATTCACAACTTGAAAAACCACCTTTACCTTCCTCAGTATGTCTTTAGACTTATCACCGTCATTATCAGCATAAGGAAGTCGAGGAGACCCATCCTAAATCAACAATTTATCATATGTGTTCATCAAAAGCTCTGCTGATTTTATTCCTATTAGCCAATACTTTTTTCCATATTACTGAAGTAAGGTTCTATGAAA
This sequence comes from Callorhinus ursinus, assembly GCF_003265705.2. NCBI lineage: Eukaryota > Metazoa > Chordata > Mammalia > Carnivora > Otariidae > Callorhinus > Callorhinus ursinus. The sequence continues at coordinate 6,018,485 of NW_027397092.1, read as the reverse complement.
ATTAAAAGAAATACATTTAAAATTTAAAATTAAAAGAAATAAAATTTCTGGGGCACCTGGGTGGCTCAGTCGGTTGAGCGTGTGAATCTTGGTTTCAACTCAGGTCATGATCTCACAGTCGTGGGAACAAGCCCCATGTCAGGCTCTCCACTCAGCACAGAGTCTTCTTCAGATTCTCTCTCTCTCAATCTCAAATAAATAAATAAAATCTTAAAAAAAGAAATAAAATTTCATATCTATTGCCTGTATACATGCACACTTTTGTAAAAAATTGGTAGATTTGTTCACTGTTCATTTTAATAGATTTTTAAAGAAACAGAATAAATTATTATATCCATATAGAGACGTAGATCCATTTGCTGTTTTTCGAATGTTTGCAAGTCTCCCAGCATGAAGGAAATAAATACTTGTTGCAGAAATTTTTAAATAATTTCAAATAGGGGGCACCTGGGTGGCTCAGTTGGTTAAGCGACTGCCTTCGGCTCAGGTCATGATCCTGGAGTTCCAGGATCAAGTCCCGCATCAGGCTCCCTGCTGAGCAGGGAGTCTGCTTCTCCCTCTAACCCTCCCTCCTCTCATGTGCTCTCTCTCATTCTCTCTCTCAAATAAATAAATAAAATCTTTAAAAAAAATAATAATAATTTCAAATAGGTAGGCACTTTGCTTGTGACTTACATTCTCCTCTTTAAAATCCTGTGCCAGATAACAAAAATTAAATTTTGTTTTTATCCATTATGTTCTTATAGATAATGCCAAAAGATAATTAATATTATAAAAAATGAAAATTGTATCCTAATGAGGACGATTTGCCTTCCCAAGAAACACAGGTCTAAGAATATCAGTCGAAGATTTACAGAAGAGTCACCAGCTCTTTATTGTTCCTCTAAGCACAGGCCAACGGAGCCTGTGAGTTTAGACAGAATCAGCCACCCAGACTAGGTAGGCCACAGTGAATGGGATGTGGTGAGCTATCCTGTTTACTGCCTCACTAGGTAACTAAGATTATTTCCCAAGAATTTCCATATTGCTTCCACCTTTATTTTTTCCTTTGTATTTTTCCAGGAATGAAGAAATACCCAAGGATCTGGGAGTTTTTTTGCCAGTATTGGAAAATGATAATGATGTGAGCTCCTCAAACACTGCCAGGCCCCTGCACTGGGAGGATTTGATTATAGGGTCACCCAAAAGACTCCTGAGAGGAGAGAAGAAATCTCTAGCCAAATGCTTAGTCACCTTCCCACTGTGGACTTTCAGTTCAGTAGATCAGGCAGTGAGAGTTGGCTAATCGTGGCACCTGTCTCCTTAAGTTAAATATTGATATGTAGGGATGACTCTAAAGTATTTCACAATCAGTAGGTCAAACCAACCAATCAGAAGGAGCCGGGGCCTGAGGATTGGGGCAGTCCTCCACAGGTTCCTGCTGTGCCAAGCAATCATCTTCTAGTTTCTGAATCATGGAGGACCTATGGATGTACTCGGGGAAACTCTGGGTGGTGGGTGCAGCGAGGCAAGGGAGCCTCAGTCTGATCCATAACTATCTTCCAACCTACACAAAAATATTTTAGGATTTCCACAATCCAACCGGCACATCTTTACCACTGTGTACTCCTGAAATTAGCCATATTTAGATGCATAAGCATCTCCTCTATATTCTAGGGGGTGTGGAAACTTAATTTTTGTCAGGCTTGCAAGTAAATCTTTTTTAGTTAAATATGGACACAATGTAACATGACGGTTAAGAACAGGGGCTGTATCACTCACTGTACAACACCGTTACTAACTCCAGCCTCCTTGATTCATAAAATGGAAATGATAAGAATACTCTGGGGATTGCTCTGAGAATTGATGGAGTGAAGTATAAAAAGCACTTTGCATGGCAGGTGCTCAATAAATGCTGGTATATGTCTACTTCGATAGTAGAACATATCTTTGTCTAACTACACTGTCACGATCAGTAGCAAATAGAGCTTCCAGTCTATTTTAAGTTACCTAGAAAGAAACTGGCATGACTATATCTTTCTTTTCAAGCTGTTGGGGGAATGATGTATGCCTTCAGATTACGTTTGGGAATTGAAGAACAAATGTATTTTTGTAAGGTTTAAATTTTAAAAAGGTCAAAAAAAAAGTGGTACCTGGTATCTTTTCATTTTATTTTTAATGAGGGAAATTATTTATTAGGAGTGGTATGATATGGTTGTGATATTCCATGATTTACTGACAAAATATATGGTTTCAAAATATTTCTCCACAGATATGAATAAAAACTTCAAATATGTCATGCAGCATTTTTAAAAAGAATTTCATGTGGGAAGCACTATATGACATCTTATTTTTATAAGGAAGTTTAATAATTTTTTTGCCAATATTTTCTCCTAAAAATAAGACCCGATGACTTGAAGGATAAAAAAGCACACGGTAATATTTTTCAGCCTTCTTGAGGACATCATGAAGGTCACTGCCATATACAAGTTGTCTATTATAAAATTATAAGATGGTAGAGCCGAAAGAAACCTTTTCAGTGAGCTTGATGCTAGGTGGAGAACATTGACTAATTCCAAATAAAATGTCTAATAAAAATATTCATCTCATAGAGAGAATCCAATATATAAAGCCACCTATAATGACTATCATCAACAATTTCTAATTATCATTAGAACATTTAAAATTCTCATTTGAAACAAATTTTTATTTGCCAGGAAACAATTAAAACACTGAGAAAAGCCAAGGATGCTTGTGCACACAGCTATGTGCATATGAGTAAGCATCAAGATATGCCATCTGTAGGCAATTAAAAGGAAGAAAATTATCTTTTTTACCAAAAAGAGTTGTGATGTTCAAATTTAAGTTTCCAAAATAGCCTATCTCTGTCCCTTCTCTTTGATCTTCTCTGCTTAGCCTTGTCTTCTGAGGGGCACTATTATTTCCTACTTTACTGATATCTGAGACAGAGAAATCCCACATTCTCAACAGGCAACACATTTTTCACATTGGTTATGGAATGTTCCTAAAGATATCAAGTTGAGGAAATCACGTCTGAGGTATTTCAGATCTCAGAGCCCTAGGTAGAAAAATCACATGTAGGCAATAGTACTGCCCTCCAAATTTTTCAGAGGAACAGCGACTAGGAAGCCAGTCCACTGATGGGTCATGAAAAGGAGTTAATTGTATTGGGAGTGCTTTTCTCAAGAAATGAAACATGAAATTACAGAAAACATGCTATATACAGTAAAATAGAAAACATAATTGTATCACACATATTAATTCATTAAATTTTGTTTCAGTTTCATATACACACATACATGCGTGTACTACGTTGTGATGTAAAAGGCATTTCTAACTGTTGCAACGGGCAAAAGTGTTTGAAAGCCACTGAAATGGAACAGAAATCAGAAACTGGCATTCAACAGGTAAGTTTTAGTCAACCAAACATTTAATTTAGCTCATGGAGTGGCTTCCTGGACACTGGATTTGTTGCTAATATTTAAAGATTCCAAGAGTTCACATGAAAAACTGTTTATGTGGGTTCCTTTGAAAGGTCAGAAGATCTAACATCCCCTTGGGACACAGTCCCTGGGAGCTGAGAATTCACTGCACCACTAGAAAGGACGTGGGCTCTCCATGTCATCAGGGTCCCTCTCTCCTCCTTTGGCTCTGTTTTATACTTGCCAGACAACTTCAGGCATTTGAACTTGACACCACTGGTCAACACCGGTGCTCTGACAATGATCACAGAGGTCCAGGGTTTGTTAAAGAAACTCATGGTTTGACCTGGATCATCCCACTGCCTGAGAGACACTGGGTCTAGACTGAATCTGGTCATGAAAGGTATAATTACAAAATTATCCATCTGTAAGGCAAATATAACCCTTAAAGGTCCTTACTGTCAACTTTTCATCTCACAGATGAGAAAACTGATACCCAAAGAGAACAAGCATAATGCCAAACGTCACAAATAAGTTTTCACTTTTATCTGGATGCCCCTTCATGGCTCCCAGGAGTTGAGTAACTTTCAGAAATGAAAGGTGGCTTTGAGGTTATGGAGGCATACCTATGTGACCTGTAAATGATCTACAGGTAATGTAGATATTGGTAGAAATAAACTACTGGAAATCAACATTGTATTCACACCATCATCATATTTTGTTCACATTTGTTTCCTTATTTACCTACAGCATCCAAGTTTATATGTCAATTGAAGAAATGTAACTGGTGTAGGTCAATGACTGCGTAGCATACATTCTAAAATACGAACCACCCAGGTTAATTTCTGTTTTGACAAATATAGCATGGTAACGAAAGATGTTAACATTGGGGGAAATTAGGTGAAGGGTGGATGGAACCCTCCGCACAGTCTTTGCAACTTCTCTGTAAATCTAAAATTACTTCCAAAATAAAAGTTCTGTTTAAAAATATTGAGAAACCATGAATAAAGATGTTATGAGAATGCCATATTCCTTAGCAGTAAAAACAGAAAAGGATAAATTTATTTTGAAGAAAACATTCCTTTGTCAAAAAAACTACTCCGTGTAACTGTCACCACTCAAAACCTTGCAAGAGTCTGGCCCGAGGCTTCGAACAAGGTCATGGCTCTGAAGAGGCCCAAATGTTGCTCTCACCTTGAACTACAGTGCCCCCTTAAGACATAAAGTACACACACAAAAATAGTGTCAAATGATAAAGTGGTGTGCTTTCCAGACATTCTCTATAACACCCTAGAGAGAAGAAATACCAGATTTGGTTTTAATGGCAGAGGTCCGAGAGGACGTCTTGCTTATTTTTATCCTGTGGCTTTAATGAATACTTAAGAGTATAATTTTTCAAAGAAAGAACAAAGGAGTGGGGGGAAGCTTGCCAACTGGTTCAGAGAAAGTTCAGGAGAATATGAAGAGGCCGAGACATCCTAGGGGATATGCCTTTTCAGATGATGAACAATTCCACCTTTCAAAATAGCCCATCCAGGCCCTCAAATTTGCGTGACCCCAATTATCCTGGAAGGAACTCTCCTACGTCTAGATCAATTATTACCAAAGACAGGTGTTTGTTATATAAAAAAAAAAATGATGTGGTCTTGAGGGTATCTCAGCACTTGAATCTGAGGAAACAGGCAATTCTTCAAAATGCCCTTAAGGAGTCGTTTTAAAGCCCCGTGTTGGCTGTGGCAGAAGATAACTATGTAATTGCTTGCCATCAGTTCTTAGGAGAGGAACGCAGTCTAGTGTACATTGGTCTACACCCTGCTCAACAAAATCCTATGCGTGGGATGAGCAAAGACGCAGAGCTGGGAAGGGGATGCAAACACCCAGGCTTCAAAAAAAAAAAAAAAAAAGGTTACCTATCACTATGTCTGTGTGTCTAAATGGGCTACTACTGCCCTATCTCAAATACTAAAGCAACCCACTGTAAGACTTCAAAAGATGCCCTTTATAAATTAATAAATAAATGTATAGTTTTATTACATTCTATTTGTATTTGTCTGGATGGCAGTTATTACACATGTCCTGTGTTCATGGTTCTGTACCACATGCCTACACACAAGGGATGTCCCATCTGGGCTGGGAGACCATGAGGCACTGATAAGACGATGAAGAACTTAGAGCTGTCATGTGATAAATGCTACCAGGGCAAAGTAGCACATGGTGTTGACAAATAGCAAACAAGAGGGTTAATCTATTCTGGGGTCTGCAAGGGACTGAATTCTATAAGCTGAGTTCCAAAGGACAGAGGAGAGTTGGTTAGGGAACACCAAAGCAGAGGTGAAGGGGGCAGGGGGTGCAGTATTTCCAAGGTCCAAGGCAAGAAGGGGCATGACATTTTCAAGGGGCAGAAAACAGGCTTCTGTGACCAGAACACTAGCTGTCCAGGGGCACAAGGGGCACGGTGAACCTGGACAAGGACATGGGCCAAGTCACACAGGTCCAACAGGACTGACACAGAAAACTAGCTGGGATCCTCAGCGACCTGAATTTTCTGGAAAAGGCAAGCCCAGCTCTGTGAAGTGTGTTAAAAAGCAAAGTGACAGGGACGCCTGCGTGGCTCAGTCGGTTAAGCATCTGCCTTTGGCTCAGGTCATGATCTCAGGGTCCTGGGATCGAGTCCTGCATCGGGCTCCCTGCTCAGTGGGGAGTCTGCTTCTCCCTCTCCTCCCCACTAGTGTTCTCTCTCTCTCGAATAAATAAATACAATCTTAAAAAACAAAAAAAGACTTCCTGTCCTGGTCTAAAGAGAAGAAGCAAAAACTAGCGAATATTCTTGGCTCATTCAAAAAAACGACACTTTAACTGACATCTTCTCTGCCTAAGGAACCACCACAATATGAAACCCTGTTAGGTTCACCAAAATGGAAACTGGTTTCAAAAAACAAACAAACAAAAAACATGACCAACTATACACAGGTATGACTGTCTGTAGAAGTAGCCATATTCTCAGGCTTTCAAAGTGACATGCATCCATATCAACCAAAGTGACATTTTGAAACAACAAAGAACTCTAAAAGTGACCTAGTCAACTCTCCCACTACTACATATGTTAGCCACTCATCAAAAAAAAAAAAAAAACACAAAAAAAAAATCAAAAAGAAGCCTTCATATACGTAAAATTTTTTCATAATAATTTTTGGAAGAAATAGCGGAAATAAAATACTCTAGAGACTTCATCTGCCTGAGGCCGATATATTAATTGTTGTTAAAAAATTAACCACCCAATTACATTATACTGAACTGATCATTTCAACACTCAATCAAGGAATGATACAAGAATCTCAGGCCTCGTAATGATCTTTTAGCCCTCAAATAGCAGCTAAAGTTTTGCCAGAGAAAATAGAAGTCTTAGATGGTTATTCACAAAATAAAGTCTAAATTGAAATCACTTTGAATAACATATAATCATTGTTTCTTATTTTTTGGTTCTTTTGTTATTATTGTAATATTAATTAAATATTTGGCTGGATGTAAATATGTTGAAATGGCCAGAAGAAAAGATACTATGTAAAAACACACAGAGTGGCTTTGTTTTACCAAAATCATGATTTTTTGAAACCTTTCTTCCTTCAATAGGAAATATTCATGAGAATCTGCATCGTTCTTCCCTTCATGTTGTAGAAATAGCCTCGAAGCAGCCTGCCAGAAATTGCACAAAATCCTAAAAACCATACTGAGCTGGTCTTTCCTGTTTTCTCAGAAGCCCATGTATTGGGGTGGTGGGGAGAAGCTTTTCCTGCCCTTGGGGTCAACTGCTCCTGATTTAGTCGTCTTCCTTCATACCAATTTTCTTTCTCTCTATTTCACTTCACCCACTTTTTCTCCATCTTCCTCCAGGGAACAAACTCCCATTACAAATGCTAAGTCAGCAGCCAAGCCTTTCTCTCTAAACAGGTGGTACAAATTCAAAGGGCTCCAAGAATGGCTAGAACCCCTGGGAATAGAACAGTGAGGTCTCTCGGAGACTGAGATCTCAGAGGAACCAGATTATTTGGGAGCTTTGAGAAAAGGCTGGAAGCAAGGACAACTTTCCTTTTGTATCTGCAACTGAAACACATTAATGCAAAGGCTGAGAATCCTTTCTGTTTTCAAAAGCACCCTATGGATCTGTACCTTCTTTTTTTTTTTCATGAGGAATTTAAATCACTAAAGGGTTATCATACTTTTAGCAGTGGAAGACTATTCAATCCATTAAATCTCCACGAAAATGGCATTTTAATAGTATATATTAATGTTTACAAGTTCAAAATTGTCATATGTATACCCAATAAACCGAAGTGATGTATATTTAACAACACAAAATCTTGCAGTTGAGGTTGATATATGACAGCTCCTTTCATAAACAAATTACTTGGGGATTTCATTTTAGTTGCAGAGGAGCGACAAAATCCTAATTCACATAGAAATAGGGCTGAAATTACCATGTTTATCAAGAGCTCCTCTTAAAATCTCAGACTATTCATCAATTAAACTAATTCAGTAGCCTGAAAGAGGGGTAGTAGAAATTTCTTGTTCTGATTGGAAATGGAACATTAATAATCGCTTTCTTGCATTTCCTAAATAGTAAATATTCCACATGGATGGAGTCAATGAACAGACAACTCAGTCAGTAGTAATCTCGTTTTTTAGCAGAAAGTATGCTTTAAAGTATACTTCAAAATTATGCTATATTAAAAATACCATTTTTGAAAAAGATCTGAGATGTATAGGCAACCACTTATGGTTAAAAATCATACAAAAGTTCCAAAACAATTCATTTCAGGCGGAGTTTTTAAGTGCGGCCACTTGCATGTAACTATAGTTAAAGGGTCAGTGATGAAACTAAACTCTGATCTTACCTTGGCCAAAATCAGCTCAGGCTGTTTTGTAACAGCTGGGGTGGGGTGAGGGGACCTTCTAATTTAATAATATCCACTAACATCACGGATAAAATGGAGTTCTTAGGATGGAATGGGTAATACTTGTATAATATTTGCTAGAGCAGCCTCTGAGTTTTGCCTGATATGCAATGCGTATGCTACAGGAATTGAGAAATTTGATATGATCGCAAGTGAAACAAGGATAACACCGTACCCTTCTAGTCAGTAACACATTTTCCAGAAGTGCCAAATATATGCCCAGAGGGAGTAGGGAAATTTTTATTTCAAGAATCCATTTGGTAAAACAAATTAAATACCTTGGTGATCTTCAGCACATTTAAACTTGTTAATTAATAAATGTATGTTATCCTAGAGCTTTCAAGTGATTAATTTCTTAAAATTAAATTTGAATCAAATAATTATTTCTTCTTGAAGCATACTGTGGTGCTAAGGAACACAAGTAGAAAACCAATCACCTAACTCAGTCTTAACAGATAAGGGCAATATCCTGGTTGATAGGAGGCAGACAACAGCTAGTCCCAGCATTATAACTTAATTCATCAGTGACCAGTAAGGACAGACGTAGATCCAAAAAAGATGTAAACATAAACACATTGCACACACATCAAAATCACATCCTTTTACATGAGTATCTTTCTTTCCATTGATTCATGTGTGTTTTGATCAAACTAAACAGTGCCCATGTATACTTATTTACAGAAAATTTTTTTCTAACAAGGAAGACATCTATATTCATACAACCCTCTGAATAAGATACTCAGATATTTAACCGGAAAAATAAAGTGACTTTGTAAAGTACATTGTATAATATAAAGTATGTGTGATACTATGCCACTAAAAAGGAAGTGACCACAACCAGTATTAAGGGGGATCAGTGCATCACTGACATTAAACCAACAGGCCACTAAGGAGATACAAACAAAATTCTCTCCTGATCACACGAAGGTCATACACACAAAGTCATCTGTTTTTGCCCATTGCCACAACTTCTTTTTTTTTCCTAGAGAGGGAGAGAGGGGTGAGGAGGGGCAGAGGGAAAGGGAGAGAGAGAGAATCTTAAGCTGGCTCCACTCCCAGCATGGAGCTCAATCTCACAACCCTGAGATCATGACCTGAGCCTAAATCAAGAGTCGGATGCTTAACTGACTGAGCCACCCAGGTGCCTCCCAACTGTCACAAGTTTATAACTAAACATCAGCAACGGATGATGTGATACTTTATAAACAATGGTACATCACTTAATAAAAGTAAATGACCCATTCTGGTTAGAGACTAAGCATGGGACAACTGGGTGAAAGGTGACAAAGGGCTACAGGCTAGATAATAGCACTGTATAAGTTATATAATAAGTTATGTATAAGTTAATTTCTTCATCTTGAGAACTGTACTATGGTTTCTTACGTGAACATCCTTGTTTTATTAGAAATAATCACAAGATATTTAGAAATAAGGGGCATCATGTATGTAAATTACTCTCAATGATTTCAGAAAACACTTACAAGGTAAGAGAAAGAGAATAATAAACCAAGTATGGTAAAATGTTAAGAATTGGGGAATCTGGGTACACAAGAGTTTGTGAGTACCAGTTGGGCAAATTCTCTGTGACCGAAGTTCTTTCAAAACAAAAAAAGGTTTTATACAACCATCTTACAAAGAGAGATCTGCAATGTTACTCTGGATTGTGAAAAGACGAACAAAGTAACAGATATGGCACTCCATGGGGCTTTAATCTATGCACATTATACACACATGGAGATAAAATGTACCCACGTGTCTGACACACAAATAAAACAAATGCAATGTAAAATAAATAGAAACAATCACTTTGAATTCCAAATTCATTACAATCTGGTTCATAACATCCTTTAGATCCATGTCTGTTACTCAATTACTCAACACAATATAAACCTTCAAAAATAATTATGCCCTACAAAGTTCTGATAAAAAATTTGGTTCATTTACAAGGTTATTTCTAGAACCACAAAAGAGTTCAACTGCCAATAAAATCAAAACTTTTCATGCAAGAATTTTTCATACTATACATCCTCATAATGGCGTGTTTAAAAAACTGTATTTCTCTCCTTTATAACTTGACCAGTTGGGGCTTACATCTAATTAAATAAAAGCAACAAACATGCCAGGGTTGAAAAACTCTATTTTAAGATAATCTTTGGAAACACACTGAAAACAGAATGATGGACCCATTTGTATTGAGCGTGTAGGGGGGAAAAAAAAGTGAGAAATAGAAAGGTGAGATATAATATATTTTAAGTACAAAGAGTCAGATACAAAATTCCACCTATAAAATGATACATACAAAAAAAAGATAGAATAGAGTATTTTAAGGGCAAAATAGTCAATGACAGCTGGGCTTGACTTTACCTTAACCATCTCTCTTAGATGCTGTGAGTAGCACATTTATAAGTATGATATATGTATGTACTCAAAGAAGGAATATTTTAGTTTAATGAATAAGAATACAAATACACAATAAAAAATATTCAGAAATACCAGACAATGGATGTGTGGGAGGCAGGCGCTCATTCTAATGCTGAGTGCCTCTGGACTCAGTCCTAGACCCTCTTCTTTGTATCACTTACTTAGTGATTCCATCAGTTTTCATGGTTTTAACTACCACCTGTTTGCCAACAGCACCCAGATTTATAGTTCCAGTTTGGCTGTTCTCAACACAAACACTAGGACGATCTTTTAAAAACATCACTCGGATCATGTGCGCCTCTGCTCAACCATCCACATCGGTCCGTGATTTCACTCAGAGACGTGGATGATGATACCCAATGGCCAGGCTCTCACTGCTTTTCTGATGCCATTTCCTTCTTTTGCCACAGAATTCATCACTTTCTAATATATTATACAACTTATTAATTTATTATGTCTATTGTTTGATGCCCATCTCCCCTTTTAAAACTTAAGCTCCAACAGAGCAAGGATCTTTGCTTCATTCATTAATATATACTCAAGTCCCCGCAATAATGCCCAGCACATAACGGGCACTCAATAAATAGTTGTTGAATTAAATTAAATGGAAAATAAGAGAAAACCTAGTAGGGGGTATAGATGATTAGGTTGTTTTTGGAATTACTAAATTTGATGCCTTGGGGTTGTATACAGGTGGATGAAGGGAATATATGTAAAGATTACTGCACAGAAATCCAGTAGATTACTCCAAATGGGCAGGAATAGTAAATCCTTGGTCTCATACTGGTCTAGTGACTTCTATCCAGGACCCTAGGTTCCAGTGGCAGGAGGCCCCTAAGGTAGACAGCCAAAGATGGAGGTAAGTAAAAAATCAGGAAAGCAACAATCTGCTTGAGACCTAAGGGACAATGCTCTGAGTTAGAATGACCTGGAAACACTGAAAACATCAGGGTGACATCACCCCAGCCCACTCATTCTATACATTTTATTTTTATGCAGAAAAAGTTTTGGGAACAACATTCGCAAAATACAACAATAACTTTTTTCCTGGAGACTGGGCTCTGGAGTAGGTTTTTGCTTGTGTGTCATTTCTCTAGTATGTGTATTTTTGTCCAAAAAATTCTTATAAAATTAGAAGTTAGTTCTTATAGAAAGTAAGAGTTCGCCTAAAAGCCTATATGTATTTCCTTATAAAAAATAAAATCTAACATTCTTGAAAGATAATACTGAATATATTATATTTCTTCTAAGTTCCTGGAATATAATGTTATATATTATCATGTTTTTAACCTTTGAGGTACAATAACTTGGATGATGAATATATAAGAACTCTCAGCACCAGAGTAAACCAGCATTATTCACCATTCCTATAAAGTCTGATCTCATATAAGATTTAACAAAGAATCTTCTAATTCATTTTATTACACCCATAAAAAGCCAGAAATGTACTTCAAAGGAACTGTGGATAGCTTTTCTGAAGAACTTACATATAAGTAATAAACACAGAAAATATTTCCAAACAATGGTGTATTATCTTTACCCAAAATGACATATCCACATAATTACAATGAGTTATGTGTAATCTTGCCCAGAGTGAGGAGACTGGGTTAAGACAGTGCTTCTGGATCCCAACCAATAGGATTTTATGATTTGTAGTATATATATTACACAATCATATAAATTTTATTCTCATCTTTTCTGTTAATATAAAATTCGCTCCATGCTTACTTTTTCAAAATACAAGAGAACACAAGGATACTCAAAAAGGAACTTCTAATAGATTTTTTTTATAATTAGCTCTTCAATTAGCTCACTGTTAAGAAGTTTGACTACGGATGTCTTCAACTCATTAGAAGCCAGTTAACAACTCTTACATTATTGTCTCATCAACTTACTGTACAGTGGCTCAGCAGTCACAGCAATAAATTAATTATGTTTTGCAGCATATTTACATATTTAAATATGTATGCATAATTGAATATTTTTAATTTTGCATTATGCCCAGAAGATACTACTTTTTTTTTTTAAAGATTTTATTTACTTATTTGACAAAGAGAAAGCACAAGCAGGGGGAGCAACAAAAGGGAGAGGGAGAAGCAGGCTCCCCATTGAGTAGGGAGCCTGATGCAGGACTCAATCCCAGAACCCTGGGATCATGACCTGAGTGGGAGGCAGACACTTAACTGACTGAGCCACCCAGGTGCCCCGCCACTACTTTTTTTGCATGTTCTCTTGGGTTCTTTACCAAATGAGTGTCAGTTTAGAGAGTTGTGAAGCATTATTCAGACAGTGGCAGTAAGCAAGCTGCCTGAATAAATATACAAACAAGAGGGCATAAATCAAAAGATTCAAACTACTTCATAGAGGAAAATACTCCAAGTGAAGCCGATATGGGAATGACCTGCTAGTGAGCACACAATGTTCAGTGACTCATTTACTGTATTTGGGAATGATTGATGTTAGGAATGGAAAGCTTCACAGCAGGCATGTTCTTCTAGACCTCTGTCTGCTATGCAAGACCTCCACCTCACTCACTACAGCCCATCCCCCATACTGCAGTCTGGTCATAATGGTCCAAGCTCCCTGGAGTCTTGCAGGGGGAGGAAGAAGCCAAGGAGCCCCCTAAAAGTATTCTCTTAATGGTCTAAAACCCTCCCTCTGAACAACTACTTCCATAATGAAATTGAGATCAAATATGGCAACCTATCATTTGCCATCAAACTACCACCACTCAATATGAAAAGGTGCTCATATTCAAGGAAGGTTCTTACCTGATAGTCTTCCTTCCTTTCAAAGGGAATAGAAAACTTGAACTCTGAGTTTTTAAACCTCCTAGTTATTCTAGCCAGTGTACTGGGGATACAGAGAAAATGGAGCTGAGCAATGAGAATGTTTGATCGAGTAGAAGGAGGAAGCTATCTGTGCATTTCTGTTAACCTTCAATTATTTTTCACCAAATGTATGTCTATTTCTGTTTCTATCTTCTGTTGCACTAAGCTATGCACTGCATGGAATTATGTAGGTAAAATTCTAACTGAGATTTCAATGTGCAGAATGTTTGCTAAAACCTTCTACTATTTTAGTATATGGATTCTATGAAGTGCTCTGGCTCAGATGGGAAAACAAAAACTTCCATCTTGAGTCCTGCCAAGGAGACTCTCCCTCATTATTCAAATTCCTCCTCCTCTAAGGTTGTTCCTTTCCCCTACTTTCAAACTCCATTTCTCATATGCCACTGCCCCACATCCCCTGCACCTCACCTCATCCAAAATCAAACGCTTCTCAACCTTGCCACAAGGCACATATATATATGTCAGATATAACCATAGGGTTATCCTAGAACTAGTCTTCTGATGGTCTCACTGCTTAATCTTTAAAAAATTATTATTAGTTAAGAAAAATGGGAGGAAAAGAAAAAAGGAACACAAAGGAGAAAGGAATGAAGAAACAGAGAGGAATTACAAGAGAGAAAGTATAGGGAGACACAATGAAAGTGAAGGAAGGAAAAAAGGCAGACAGGAGAAGTCAGAAGAAAAAGAAAACACAGGCAGCAGAGAATTACCATGGTTCACAGATACCTAGGGCTTACTCTGGAGCAGGCATTGTACTAACTGCTTTCCATGCAGTTTTTAAGTTAAGAAACAAACCACGCACCCCCCCACACACACATATATGCTTGACATACGACAGGAAAAAATATTTTCAGAAATGTAAGCTTCCTTAAAAAACAAAATAAATATGTCATGATGTATAATGTTTTCTTTTCTTCCCATTTCATCCAAGCACAGAAAACTCAATTTTGTATTATTTGTATTTAGTTTAAAAAGTTAATATTAAAAAGAAAGCAAGCCTATAATATTGTGCGCAATATTTTCTGGTATTACAATTTAGTGATTTTTATCTCGTTATGTGCTCTTAAAAGATGTTATCACCATGGTAACTAGATCCTTTGACAATTATTCTATTTTAGTGCAAACCAATACAAAGGGGTTAAAAATACCTTAGCTTGAATCCTGAGGTTCACATTCACTCTGAAAGTTTATCCTCTCCTCCCTTCTCATTTTCAAGAGAATGTTTAAGAATTTTTCTCTGTCGTATTTCGCCTCGTGTCAAACTGATCTGAACAGGAGTAGTTCTCAAACCATGAAAGCTGATGCACTTTGTGACAGTAAACTCCCAACAGGAATTTTTGCACTTAATTCAGACAGATAAATATTGCTTACATAACTTAATGTTAGGTGTTTATGGTGCTTGCCAATTTCAAAGAGAAAAATGTGGATTTTTGTCTTAGAGACAGATAATTTTTAAAAAAACAAGGCAGCGGGCACCTGGGTGGCTCAACTGCTTAAGCGACTGCCTTCGGCTCAGGTCATGATCCGGGAGGCCCGGGATCGAGTCCCGCATCGGGCTCCCTGCTCAGCAAGGAGTCTTGCTTCTCCCTCTGACCCTCCCCCCCTCATGCTCTCTCTCTATCTCATTCTCTCTCTCAAATAAATAAAATCTTTTTAAAAAATGAAATTAAAAAATTAAAAAAAAATAAAAAACAAGGCAGCATCTGATACGGCCTCATGATGCATCATTTCAGGGCACATATAATCTGAGAGGTGATCTGGGTTGTCCATAAGCCACTGTTAAAAGTAAACACTGTCAGCAACTGAAAAAGTTACCACCTCTTCCAGGTTTCTGCAGCAATTTTATGGATCTCTTCATTAATAACGACTGTACTCTCATAAATAATTGTTAAAGCTCTTCTCTCCAGAAAGCGTATCAAATTCATCTTCATCATTCTAGCCCAGCACCACACACTTAGTAGGCTGTCAGTAAACAGAGTAGGGAGGACAGCCGTACTGAACACCGATAGCTTTGTTTTTCATCAATCCAGTGGACTGCTCTAATATATAGTAGGAACTCACATCTGCTGGGTGGAGATTAAATTACATTTCAGGGAGGATAAGAATAATAACACTAAAATAATAATTTAATAACTTTTTTAGTGAAATGGTGAAAGTATGATTTTTCTATTCAAGCTAGATCATCATCCAGGGAAATGAGTCACAGGGTCAACCTCACCTCTTTCCACAAGGCTTTGTGGTTTTTGCCAGGCTCTGAAGAACGTCAGAACTCTTCAGGGCTTGGGGGTAATCCATACTATCCACTTTCCTGGATTCCTCGTGAGCATGCCCATTGTCATCCAGCATGTGGGCAGTCGGAGGGAAGACCTGTCAACTGTCTCCAGAAGGCGGCCTCTGCCTGCCTCCAGGAGTTTCCTGCCACGCTCGAACTTCTGAGGAAAGAACGTGGCCCTACTCCCTGCTTGAATGAACTTTGTGTAAGTCGCCTCTGGACCTGGTATCTCCAGCACACCCTGTTTGTACCTCTTGCCTTCCCATGCTGCATGGATGCATTGGATGGGATCCCGTTCTGCATTAGATCTCTAAGGCTTGGCTGGAAACCCAGATGCCTTCACTGAGCCAGAATTCCTAACTGATGTGGGGACTCTTCATATTTCCTCTGAGGTCCCACAGTTTTCCCATTTTCTCCTTTCCCATGGGCTCTCCGACACCCCAGGCTCTTTCCTCTACTCCATTCCCAGAGTATGGCAAAGTCGCCACAAATGGTTGATGCCCTGCTTCCTATAAAACAGTGTGTCTAGCAATCACCATTCAGCTGCACTCAAATGAAGCCCATTTTAGAGCAACATCAACTCTACCACGCTCGAACTGGCTCTCCTCAACGTCCGTTCTCTGAAATCACCTTTTTGGCTCTCCACAGCACTGACTTAGGGCAAAAAGCTTTGGGTATTTTTGTCCCTATTGGTGTCATATTTGGATTCTTTCTTCTGACATCACGTCTCTGTTACACCTAAATTCTATAATTTTCCACAGCAGCAGCAGCAGGGAAGGAATACTCTACCCGGCCAGGTGCATAGGATGCTCGTCATGGCACGGCAGAAGGACCTCGGTTTCTATCACTATTAAGGCTTCTGCATGCCTTTCCTATCTGATTTTTATCTAAAATGATATTCATTAAGTAACTGAATTTGGCATTTTTTTTTAACATTTAACAAAGGGTTCTGTGAAATACCTGTGGATTTCCTTTCATTTCTTCATATTGTTTCCACATTGGGCATAAAGGAGAAAGGTAATTTTTTATTCTTGTCTGTTCTCACTTCCAGGCTACTGTGTTCCTCAAACAGAGAAAATAAAACAAGCATCCCTCAACACTGCCTTTGATGTCTTTTTTCTCCCTTCTGTCAAAATGGCCCCAACATCTGAGAACACACACATAAGAAGGTATGTGTCAACCCAGTCCTACCCTCTTAGCAGAAAGTTCAGGCAAATGTAAAAAAGAGAAAGAATGCTCAGTTTCAGATTCTAGAGCCTTCTTCCGGAAACCAGGGAACCCGTGGCACAGCCCCAAGTTTTGTTTCCAAATGCATTCTACATCTAAATATGTCCAGACACTACTACGGCTGTACTTCTCACTTCATGACTCAAAATTAGCCAGAGGCGACTCAAACTGTTACTTGCAAACATGTTAATTTGATCAGAATCTCTCATGGCTCTTTTGCTTCCTTAATCTTTTAAGACTGGGGTCAGCAAACTGCAGCCTGGGAGCTAAATCCAACCTGAGAGCCAAATCCAGCTTGCCCCCTGTTTCTGTACAGCCCATTAAGCTCAGAATGGTTTTTACCAATGAATGTTAGCAATCACCTTGGTGATAAGGAGCAATAACCATGATTAAGGAAAATGTGATTCTCCCAAAGAAAAAATTCAACTTCTCATCAGTAGACCTGTATTACAAAAACTTGTACTCATTATATTTTGAATTTCATCAATAAAATTTGTGGAAATGTGTGTGTTGTAGAAGCATCTACATTATATTCTTGATTTGGACTCTGAGCCCACAGAGCCTAAAATAGTTACTGTCTGGCCCTTCACAGAAAAGGTTTGCTGATCCCTGCTTTAAGAGGACACAGCTGGAGATGTTCTATGGAATGCAAAGGAAAAACCTCCACAGTAGTTAATTACTGCAAGAACTCTAGACGTTTCGCTATATATATTTTTTTCAGGTTAAACTACATATGGATAGACAGACAGAAATTTATCTATCTATATATTTGTATATTTACACGCATATTTGTGTTTCCACTTGTTGCAATGCATATTAACTAAATGTTGCAAGTGGTAGCTCCTCCATCCTCACTTTCTTGCTAAAACAAGTATTACCATTTTCAAATCAGTACTTATTACTAAAACTGACTGAACGTTTCTGAAGTATTAGACTTGATGACCTTCACAAACCATATGAGGTAGGCATTATTCCTGTTTAAAGGTTACAAAACAGAGGCCCTGGAAGGCTGACCAGCCTACAGAAGACACGGAGCTAGTCTGAGGCCCAGCTGACTTTGACTCCGGGGTCCCCAAGCTTAGTCATAGTAACGTACGGTTTCTGCCTTTGTTTACCTTCTTCTGGGAGTTTCCTTTGACCACCTCCAGCTTCTGCTTGTGTTATAGATAGCAAGTCACGGCTGTCCACCCCCCACCACCCTACCCCCCTTCAGAAGCCACCACACTGGCAGAGAGATCGAGGAGGGCAGCAATAGCTATGTCCCAACACTACTTTGAATTCCGGTACACTGACCTCGTTTAAATCACAAAGTCCAGCCTGGAACTCTGGACAAAGGCAAAGATCCAAGAGAGAACTGCAAATGAGCTGGGTCTGCCAGAGCTAAGACGCCTGACTCGCTTTCCTGAAATTAGGAGCTCTGAACAAGGGCACTCGGGGAGTTGACTGATTGCATCTTCCACTTTGGTACTAATCTAAATAAGCTTTAACCCTGGGAGCCGTTACCCATCTAAGTGAAAACCTATCCAGAGTTACAGGAAGTCCAAATGAAGTAATCAGGAAAGGAAATGTGTTGGCAGTAGGGAAACCTGGATGGATTAACAATCCACTTCAACCTTTAACTCACTGAGGGACACTGGCTTCATTTCACATTAACCAGGAGTTTACGATTTGGTTACAATTGTTGCTTTGATGATTACTCAGGTTTCTTCCAACTCTATGTTCCCATGATTTTAGGGCTCTAAAATTCATCTGTATAGTGACATGATGCAGACAAGAATGCCATGTGAACGGTGGCCCGATATGATCAAATTATTCTGATACTGGCTAATCAAATCACACATTAATGATTTTCCTCAAAGGCTCATCTGCAATAGTCACGTCAGCCTGCTACAACGATTTCACTGAAAACCTAGAGTTAGTCTGGAAATGCTTGTAAACTCTTGGAAAACAATTACTACATATTCTTTCATCTGTTACGTTGCTGTGATTTTGCTGAGATCAGATGGTTCTAAGTTTTTAAGGATGTGTGATTTAACCAATTAGTGCACTTACAGATTGTACTATTTTATGACCACTAACCTCTGGTAGGGAGCTAAACGGGTATAGGCAGCAGTGGCCGTATTTCCAAAGACGTGCCCGACCCAGGGCTTAATGCACAATGGAGCTTGCGATATGCACACTGAGAGATGAATAAATGAAGGACAGCTGTGATAATTCATGTTATTTCCTGGACTGGTCATCGTAGGAGCAAATACGTAAGGCACAGAAATGTATTTCAAAAGTCAAAAAGGGAAAGATAGGCATGTAATTATATTTGAATAACATAAATGCTTTTGGAAGACATGCAGATCTGAAAGGAGTTGTATAAATGCACTGAGGAGTAACAAAGGACTGGGGTGGCCTGATTTGTGCTCTCATTGGGAACGGTGGGCCTGGGCAGGACCTGGTGTGTGAAGTAGAGAAAATCTGCTAGGCTCAGATTAGTGACAAGAAGATGACCATTGGATTTAATGTTATTATCCAGGCCCACAAAGGCTCTGGGAATTACATAACACTTTCTGCACAGTTCATTCCCTGGATGACCTCCCCACTCCAAACAGAAAGAGTAGGTCTGGAAATGGAGACCTGACTGTCCTCCAGTGCCATCCATCTGGAGAATGAATTAAATCAGATTTCTCTTCAGATCTATCTTAATCTATCATGTTATTGCAGGGGGAAACGCTTGTCCAAAAATGTTGTTTCTCCTTTTTAAACACTTGAAATTCTTCAAACAGGGAGCAAAGCTTATCATTACCTAATAAATCATCCATTGCCTCATTTAAAAAAGAAAAAAAAGCTTATGCCTCACATCTCTTGCACCAATGTGACCATTTGAACTGCATGGTGAGCCTTTGTCAAGGCTTATTTCTCAAAGTGCATTAATGACCTATAAGCAATGACACGCAGCTGCTTTCTCTGTGCCCATTTTGTCTACTCCCTGATGGGTGCAGATTTAGCAAGACAACAGCCCTCACAATACCTAGCAGAAGTTTCTGCCCAGTAGTTACTAAAATAATGAGGTACAGTCGTCGCTGCTAAGGAAAATCATATTCTTAAATTAGGTCACTACTGCATATTCATAGTGGCCCACGGAACTGAAGAGTTTGAAGTGGTACATCTACTTAATAAATGTATTTATTTATAATTGGTCATGTTCCAGAAAGAAATTAAGATGGTTTATAAAGATTCTTAAAGTACAGCAAGGGAGCATAAATTAAAAGGGGGAAGGAATGGTGGAGTTACAATTTGTATTTAATTTATTAAGGTTCAGTCTAGATACGGAAGAAGTGGCAGAAGTAGGGAGCTATAACAGGGCCGTGTGGTTGAGCGTGAGTCCTTAAGCTCGCAAAGAGAGGAGAGTGTGGTGAATGTGAAGACAACCTGATTTAGTATATTTCGATATATAATGGAGCCCTCTCACACGTACCGATCACTTTGCAGTAAACAAACAATGTTAAACACATTTATTTTCTTATCTCAGGAAGTCCACGTTAGAAATGAGGAAATTAAGTCTAGTAAGAAACAGTGACTTACCATGACAGGTTGCCTTGTATAAATGATAATACAGAATATTTTCAGGAAGACTTACAGACTGGTAAAACAGAATTAGAGAATCTTTTAGAGGAAGTCTACACATTATCCTACTGACAAATGACACATTTCAATATTATCAAATCTTTGAGATATCATTTTCAATATTAGCTTAAACCATGTGGAACTGCCATTCTGTAGGTTAAAAATGGTTAAACATCAGCCATTTCAGATGTTCAGCCTCACAGTTTGGATACCAGTGAAAACCAAATGTGATATGGATCTTCCGAAGCACCAAAATTCGTTCACCCTCACTTAATTCTGTAGCTTGCTCATGAGACATGTGATGTCTTCACTAAGGAAGAAATATAAATAAAGACACACTAATTATCCTTATAAGACTTTTTCAGAACAGTAATTCAACAACAACCAACTCTAGATTCTGGTACTATGTTTTCTGCAGAGATTTTTTGGGGGTGGATATCAACAACTATTCCATAGAGAAAGGTAAAGTAACAATTTGGCACAGAAGTCAGCTTAACTACTGGAATCCTTAGTCACACTGGATATATTACATTAGCAGGTGACATAAATGTCTGTGTCTCAGTTTCCTTATCTGCAAGTTGAAAATAATGCTATCACTTTCTCTAACAGTGAATCTATATAACTAAGCAATTGAGTCATTCTATTTTGACTTCTGAAAAAGTCAGAACCAAGCTGGAAACTCAATTTCAGGAACACTTTGACCTTTGTGGTCTACATATTAATATTCTTTTCAATGATTTTCAGTTATTATTTATTTATCTTTCTCTTGGATTTAATGATCTATTTCCTCTTTATCCCACCTTTAGGAAATAGCATTTTTTGTCTTTTTTTTTTTTTTTTTTTTTTTAGAGAGAGAGAGAGAGTGCACGCATGCAGGGAAGGGGCAGAGGGAGAGGGAGAGAGAGAATCTTAGGCAGGCACCACACTTAGCATGGAGCTAGATGCGGGGCTTGATCTCATGACCCTGAGATCATGACCTGAGCCAAAATCAAGAGTTGGAAGCTCAAATGACTGAGCCACCCAGGAGTCCCAAGGAGATAGCATTTTTAATATTACCTCAAATCTTGGTGGTACAAGTTGGGTTAAAACATAACCAATAAATGAATACATGAAAAATACACACTCACTACTCTGAAAATGTTGACTAAGGGTGATTTCCGTCAGAAAATACGTGTTATGCTAATTTAAAATGCATATAAATTCAAGCAGTGATAAAGCACTAACTGTAGGGGGTAATAACTGTAGCAAATTATAAAGCCCTCAGAAAAAAAATCAATTGAAAATCAATGTTAACTCATAAAATATTAATGATTTTTATGTTCAATAAATGTTGCTGTGAATTAAAAGAAATTAAACAGAATGAAGTAAATAAGCCATATTCACTGACATCAATACTAAATGGTGGATAACTATAATATTCCGAAATACAAATGAATTTATTACATATGTCTGTGCTATGCAAAGTTCATGTATTCAATTCAAAACAGCATTTGCCCCATTGGTAAATGCACATTAATAACACTATCAAACAAACACATCAGTACTACATTCTATAACTGAGTTACTCCGTTGAAATATATCAATTATAGAGGCAAATACACCTAAAAAATTTCCATATATTTTTATCACCCCATCACAGAGCTAACAGTTAATTAGATCACAGCCATAAATAAATGAAATGGTAAGATGCATTATTTTCTAGAAATGCACAAGCTATAAAGTCCACCTCTATGAAAAAGAAACAAATAAACCAAAGACTTAAAAGCAAATTGTCCAAATCACTCTTTTTAAAGTTAAGTTGGAATAAGAGAGGCTGGGATTCATGCTTTCTGATTCTACATTAAGTTGAAAGGCAGATAACAAGCTCAACATTTTACCACAAAAATGAGTCCCATAAAGACAGGCACTGTAATTTGTGTTTGCGGTCTAGGCTGTGTGTATGTGAGTGCACACGCATGTGTGTCACGTAAAAACAAAGGAGGCACATTCCATTTGAGCTATAGTGATAACAACAACAAATCCAGAAATCTACAGAATAACAAAAACTAAAGACGTTCTCTGATTATTCCAGGAAAAGTGAATGATGCCAGCCCAGACAGATTTTAGATAAGACCTTAACATACTTTGAAGACAGAAAATGAAGTCTCTTTTAGACAACCTGTTATTTCTGTTTCCTCTGTCCTTCAACTCATTTCTTAGTTATTGCATTTTTTTCTCCTTCTTCCCCTCACTAAAATTGTAAATTTAATTCTGGATGCTGTCTACCTACAATCTCCCATTCAGAATAGAAGCATAATACCCCCAGAATACCTGCTGACAATTTACAGCTGAGTCCTTTCCAGGAATTGCCCTAAACCAAAGGAGCTCTCCCACCCAAGGTGGCATTCCCTCTTGGAAGCACCCTCTACTCGAGACCTGGCCAATGTGTGGGTAACAAAGGCTCTGGCCTCACATCAGATCTCTGTGAAGGGCTACAGCAAGTTCAGCGCTTCCAATGGAACTGGGTGAACCCACTGCTGCAAAGACAGTCCCTTTCAACTTCTCCCTCTGCCTGATCCTGCTTCTGCTCTACCTGGATAGGTGTTTCCAGAGGCACTTCCCAATAAGCTCTTGTAGACCAGTCCCCATGTCCCGGGAAACATGATCTATGATATCATGCAGGAAAAAAAAAGTTTGCCATCATTCAATTTAGAAGAAATTAAGCAGAAGTGTAATCAGAACAATCGTTAAGAATTTGGGCGGGGCAAGGGTAGGAAGACACAAAACTCCCAGTGGAGAAATAAGACCTTCAAGGTTTTGAACACAGGATTTCCATTTTCACTTAGACATTTTATAGTTTATGACTAATTTTCAAATGTAACACATCCATGACAACTCGCAGAAGATGTTCAGTTGAGGAGAACAATAAGAAACTGAAATGATGAAATAGTTACCCAAATCAAAGGAGACCCAAAGTTAATACACTACATGTAGTAAAATACTAAATGTTTCAGTTGTTGAGAGTATGGGACCAACTTGAACTGGGTTCAGGTTCAACCCAAGTTCTTTTCAAGGGAAGATGTCATCGATCTGCAGGGGCCCTCTGCCTTGCTTCCTTTTTATTCTGATTTTACTGTAATTTCAGGAACAGGATCGAACTCTATGGGTAAAATTCTAATAAAATATTGGACATTATCATATAAAAATAGAAAATCTGATGCTACCCTTTCATAAGCTTTATAATAATGTTCAGGACTAACTCTATCTAGAAAAGATGCAGAAAAGAACAATAGAAGAGATTAGTTTAGGGATGCATCTATAGAAGAATGAATTAAAAAGATTAGGTATCTTCAGTATAAAAAGGCGAAGCTGGAAATGAGGTAACTGGGTATTAAAAATAAAACCCAAAATATAAAATGCATTATTGTTCAGCAATTCTTCAGCACACCAATTCCCCTAGTAGGTCATGCCCTCCTACCTCAGCATTCTGTTTTTAGTTGGATCATATCCTACAGCATTCAAAGGCTCTTGTGTCTCTTTTCTTCCAGCACAAGACTCCCTTCAGCTTCTAAAAAAAAGAATTATAATGCCTCCTATTTCCATGTTCTCCACTACTATCCCTAACAGCCTAATCAAATCTGACTGCCGTGTCCCATGCCCAAAGAAACCACTCCCACGACAGTTACTAGTGACCTCAGTGCTATGAAAACCAGGGGGTACTTCCAGGTTACCTCACTTCACTTCTTAGCAGCAACAGAGGAAACCCTTTTCTTCCTGGAAATCGTTCTGCTTCTGTTCCACCAAATGGTTTTCTTCCTAACCTGTGGGCACCTCCTTTCCCTTTTGGTCACCTCATTCCTACTTTCATTAATTCGTTCATTCATTTGGCAGAATGGAGTCTGGAGATGCAATAGTGAGCAATACAGGATGTAGCTCCTGCTCTCAGAGTCCTTTACACCCTCTCTGGCTTCGCATTACCCGATTCTTTCCCGCTACCAAGATGGTGCTATACGTACCTTTCCTCTAGTTGCGCAACCACGCAGAGCTCCTCATATAGCAATGCTTTCATATTCATTCTTCCCTCTTTTTGGGAAGGTTTGCCCCAGCTAGCCCATCTCTAAAACAGCTTCCATGTCAGCGGCTCGGAACCTTACGCTGGAATTCCTGTCTCAATCAGCATATGCTCTTCCTTTGCAGCATCCCACTCCTTCCCTCCATAATCATTGTAATCTGTAATGACATAGCTGCTGTGTTTGTTGGTTTGTCTGCGGCTCCAGTAAGTTAAGAATCCTGTTTATTATGTCATTTACCTAGGTCTTAAAAGGCCCAATGAAATACCTGGCACATTTTTCTCTTTAAAATAAATACGACCTAAACCAAGCAAACAAACAGCTTCCATTTCACTGCTGGTGCAAGAGATGGTTTAGGTGAGAAACGCCAACAGGTGTCTGAAGCTCATCAATGAAAGAATCATAATTAACTTTTGCTAAAGTTACTATCAGAAAAGATAAGTAAGCTTTTTCATATCACATTACTGGATTATATACATCCAAAAACAGGCAAGAAAAATTCAAACCCAGGCAATCCAACTACAGATTCAATCAATAGCTCAATAGGGCTACCCATCCATCACTGTATGGACCTACCACTTTTTCCCCAGCCAAGATACTCCATTCCACTTGCAAGCATACTGATCTATGAGAGAGAATCTCAGAACTTTAGAGCTAACTAAGTCCTTGTAGATCTGAGAGAGACCACACCCAAGAAGGTTACACAGAGAGCGGGGGCAGATAAGACACCAGAACTTGGGTCTCCTGGTCCTCATAAGAGAGCTCAACCACTACACACTGGCCCTTCTTTTTGAAAATAAAGGAGACAGAAAACCAAGTCTCACCTACAAATGCTCTTCCATTACCTACAAAATATTAACCATGAATATTCTAAAGTGCTTCTTCTCTTAAAGAAAAAGCAATCTTTAAAAACTTTAGCTACTTTTTAAAAGAAAGGCAATCTATGAAATTGCAATCTTTTTAAAGACCCTAGAGATTTCTTAGGATATTTTTTTCAACATAGAAAAGTTTTTTCCTTCCACTTATGTTTTAGAAAAAAGAAAAGAGAACTATATTTTGCTATGGGAACCCACTTATGTGTGTGAAAAAATTTTGAAGTGTGGGAAAAAATACAAACAAAAGTCTGAAGAGTCTTAAGTCTTAAGAGTTATGGAGGAAAGTTGTGGGAGTGGGTGGGAGCCCAGAGAGAAAGGAGAGAGGCTCTACACTCGTGGATGGTAGAGCATGTTTCTGCTCCAACTGTAATGTTCTAATTTCTCTTAAAGGAGAATTAATGGAATTCATCCATTGTTCATATAACTATAAATAACATATCAAAATTAATGTTTTGAAACAAACAAAAAGTAGACTTTCCAAAAGGATGCAGGTCAAGCAAATTAGCCTATGTTCTCTGTCATAACAGTTTTCTCCCAGACTTTTCCAGCACAGTGGTGTAAAAGTACTTGCTGCCAAAGATTTCTTTCCACCAATTTCTTACTCTGCCTCAGGGAAACCCCAAAGAAGCCTTCTCTTTGGACTGTATTTACCTCAGGAGGATTTCTCACAGATTTTGCTAACAATAGAAATCATTCTTGGTTAGGATACAGACCCAGCGGGGTGTTCAAAATGCCACGGGCTACTCAGTGGTCCTGCTTGGCAAAGCCTGCTGGTAGGTACCATGTGAGCCATATGGAAATTGCTAAAATGGGAAATAAAGCAGCAGGTTCTGAAGGCACCAGCTTCCCTGGCCATGGCAGAATTAGCATTAGTCTATGATGCAAAGCCTTCCTGCCTCTGAAATGCCCACTATCCATGAAGTATCACCAATCCCTGGCGGTATACCCAACAGGATTTCGATATATTCTGCTGATTTCCTTTTTACTTCTTTGGCTGGTGCCTGAAATAACCACATTTTGAAAGAAGAAAGTGTAAAAAGAGAAGAACCTATGGAGGCCATACTTTGTTCAGCAGAAGTGATATTCGGTAGATACCAATGTTGTGATAGGATAATTTCGAACTGCAGTGTAAACACCTGATAACTGCCAATATATGTGTACCTCCTTCCTGAGAGATAGTATCAAGAGACTTTTTGTTTTTACTTTCTAACATAAAAATTCTCAAATTCAAATTGTAACATAGAGACACAGCTGTACTAATAAGAGAGACCTATCGGAAAAGTGAAAATCACCTACAAGAATATCCTCAATAAGGAGAAAAAAACACCATCAATTGACATTTGACAGGTGTTTTAGGTCAGGCTCTCTCCAGAGAGCATTGAAAAAAGAAATTATATCAATATAATATGTAGACAATATAGAAGTTCCTCCTTATCCACAGTTTTACGTTCCACTTTCAGTTACGTGAAGTCAGCTGTGGTCCGAAGCAGATGATCCTCCTTCTGACGTAGGATCAGAAGGTCTATGGTAGCTTAAGAGTACAACAGCTCTGTCACAGTGCTTACAACAAGTCACCTCACTTCGTCTCATCACTTCACCTCATCACACAGGTATTTTATCAACACACATCCTCACAAGAAGAAGGGTGAGTAGAGTCCCATAAGATATTTTAAGACAGAGACTACATCCACATAACTTTTATTATACTATATTGCTGTGATTGCTCTATTTTCTTAGTAGTTATGATTGTTAATCTCTTACTGTGCCTAATTTACAAATTAAACTATCACAAAGTAGTTATGTGTAGAAAAAACAGTATCTATAAAGGGTTCAGTACTATCCATGGTTTTAAGGCATCCAATGGGAGTCTTGGAACATATTTCCCATGGATAAGGGGGACAATTGTACCTTCCAACTAAAGAAAAGCAAAGTAATCTCAGAACATATAAATGCTATAAAAGTAATGAATGTGGGATCTTTGCTTAATCCCAATCCACACAAGGCACATTGTACCCCTCTTTTCAGGAGTGAATTTTCTGTAACACATTGCTTAAAGCTGATTGTGAGAAGCATGTTGTGTTTACTGTGGAAGTGAGTATGCACATACATGTGTAGACTGTGAACCTGTTTTTTAGAGTGACTGAGTAGATAAAGATTTTTAAAAGAATGGTGGTCAGTAGGGACAGTATTCCTGAGGCTGTTTAAGTCAAGCCATTTCCAAAGAAAGGTGTCACGCTCAGCTACATTACACAGAGCTTCTGTCACCCACTATCGTCAACAGTATTACATCACCAGAATTGTCAATCACACATCACTTTCTCATTAATTTACAAGATTATTTTATGATGACGCTTCATCTGAAAATAGAATAGGACATGTAACATTTATCTTTCTACTTAAAAAAAAAAAGGAGAGGGTTAGCAGGAATATTAAGGCATCCCTGGAAGATATGAGGGGACAGATGATACACTCCATATGTACATCTTTGGCAGTTAAAGAACATGCATCAATATTCCTTTATCACAAGTTTTAAAAGAGCCTTTGATTCCGTACAGAACTAAACTGAATCCTTGGATTTAGTGACTGTCCAAGCATTGTGGATGCCACTTGTCATAAGGGAAGAGAGAATCAGTACATCATTAGGCTGGAAACTTAGAGTCACCTCTTCATCATTCATTATAAAATACTTACTGAGCACCTACAATACGCTAGAGGTGGTGCTAAATACTAAGCATATGATTATATACGAAACAGATGTTCTCGCTAACCTTGTGTCAATTAAAAAAAAAAACCAAGTAAATATAAAAGTCCAAATTGTGACAAGTTCTATGAAAAAGGAGAACACAGTGATACAGTAGAGAATATTGGGAACAGGAGCACAAGGCCAGCACTCAGGGTCTGAGGATGAACGAGAAGTCAGTTGAAGAACAGGAGAGTCTAGACTCCAGGCAGAGGAAGCAGGTGTTGAAGACTTGAGCCCAGAGAGTATGAAGTTTTGAGAACCGGAAGGGGACCAGTGTGGCTATGTTATAAGCAGCAAAGGAGAGGAAGTTCTGGGATGAGGTCGAAAAGGTAGGCAACAAGAGATGGCTATGAGGCGAAGGCTACATTTTCAGTTCACCAGGAAGTCATTGAAAGGATATAAGCAAGCATACATCAAGAATGACTTGATCTGATCTAAGTCTTAAGCAGGCTCTTTGGAGAGTGCCTGTAGGCAACACCACCTCAATGTCATCCTAAGTTTTTTTCTCTGCTACCAGAATCCGACCTCCTATAAAATGAAATTCTTCCATGCCTTCCAAATGTGTGGGAAGAACGGCCAGGAGCAAGGGTCCCAGAGGAAGGGGTTTCCATATACCAAGTTCTACCAGAGGTACTCCAGCCTTCTTGGCAGCTCCCCACCCCATCCTCATGATTGCTGATTTTGTTAGCTAAGTATAGAGCCACAGGAATTGTGATCTTTTACAGATTGGGTCCCAGGAAAGCCCTCACAACCTTGATGCTCAGAAAGCTGACCAGAAAAAGGAAGTCCTGCCTCCTAGAAAAGGAACGGACAATGGATGCAGGAGGGAAGGAGACCTGTACCCTGAACACCATCCTCTGCCTGGGGGTGAGGGAGAACAGGTCAAGAGAAGGGGATGCCAGCCACAGCAGGAGTGCTAGGTAGCCCTGGGAGCCTATTAAGGCAGCAGGTGCCTAGATGTAGGGCAGTGATGAAATTCGCCATAGCTGTGATGGGGAAAGTCTGTGACCCGCCATTAGCATCTTTCCTGTCAGGCTTCCTTAACCACAAAGCACTACCTAACTGCTGCAGTGACTAAGACTGAATAATTTAACTGTGGGGCTTGGGGACTTCAGACAGATTTCTCTTGCACCAAGGCTTTTAAAAAACAATGGTTGTTCATTTTCCTAGAAGACCTCCAGAAGGGGTGAGTTTTGTCGTGTGTGTGTGTGTGTGTGTGTGTGTGCGTGTGTGTGTGTGTGTTTTCCCTTTTCTAAGATAGCACAAATCAAAGGGAATGATATATCCTCAGTGACTCCTCTAGGTTTTGGTTTGTGTGTGTGTGTCTTGCTATGGGACACGAAACTGTGTCCAAAAACAGTGTTATTACTTCTCTGCTTCTCATGTTTTACTATTACTTCTCATGTTTTGAAAGACTGTGATTATTTTCTAGAGGATGAAAGTAAAATCTGAAAACTCTAACTGATTCGTGAACACCAGGAACTTCCCAAGTAAATGCATTAAGTGAGTAGAAAGTTGTCCCAATCTGACTTCTCCAAATATTGAATTAACCTAATACAGGCAGTGCGGGGAGGGGAAGGGCGACAGAGAGAAATTCTACCAAGAACTGAGAAATAAGAGCGATAAAGTTTCCTTCTGAAAACTGAATTATAAAATTGCCACATAATGGGTTAGAGAGAGACAGGTGAGTTATTTTGAAGAGCCAGAAATGGCTCCCAGACATGAAAAAGTGGCTATCATCAATAATAATGAGGCAGCAATGGAAGTTTGAGAGAAATGAAGAAAATGAACACTCTCTCGGAGGCCTGGTCCAAGGGAGGGAATGCTTTGGCCCAAAGAAGTGTTCTCTCTGATCCCAGGGATAAATACAGCCTTCTATGCATGAATTAACTTATCTTAGATTGATGCCATTTAATCTAAACTGATTTCATGCAACCTGTACAGGCTTTTAATTATATTCTGGTTTCCCAAGTAGTCTGCCTTTAGGGGAAAAAAAAAATCAGCTAGCCAAAGAGGATGACACCTCTGGTAGTACTATTTCTCATTATATATTAATACACTGGCATTCTGCTTTTATTCATTAGTTTATGGGAACTTGTGTGGGGGGGTCCTAAGAGACAGATTCCCATTCAGTATGCCAATAAATCAGGTTTCTGAAACAGGAAGGCTGAAAACCAGACCACATCTCATAATCATGTACCGTGCTCTCCTCCGCATGACATTGGCATTTCCAAGTAAGTAGAAAGAGGCGACCCACACATTTCACTGATGAGATACTTAAAGGCCCAAGGTCCTCAAGTGGCAGAACAAGGCCTAGAATCTGGGTCTCCTGATTCCTTGTCCACGTTGCATCAAAGATATATGTGACACACTAATTATCCATTCAGTCTGTCTAAATTCTAGGGTTGGGGATAAATAGGAATCCTCTAGGTATTCCCATTTGGGGACCATGCTAGGTAGAATTCATTTATCTAATTATGTGATTTTCAATTCCCCCCTCCCCATCACCACCCAATGCATCCTTTCTCCTTTATCTGCCATGTATAAGGCTGCTTATGATAGTTAAAAAAACAAAAACAAAACAAAACTAGTGGCATCACACCTCACCTAACATCCAATATGTGGGTGCAGATGGCATTTCACGGGACATGATCCTTTTCTACAAATGATAGGAAGTGCAAAATAATCCCTCAAAGATAGCAGGCTCTGTTGCACAATGATAAGCACACCAGAGAGTAATTTTTCATCTTAGCAATTTCAACTGAGGAGCAGTTTCAACTGTCAAGACCTATCCATTTCTCATATTTCCATTATGAACTGTATTCTAACATACATTAACAAGCTCCTATGTAACACGCTGAATGTTATTATTTAGTATTTAAGTAGCTTTCTGAGAACACAGAGTGTGGTGCCAATCATGAGTGTTTTGCTCATAATACCATCTCTTCGGAAGCAGGCATAAATCATTCTTCCGCTTTAGCAGCTGAGAAATGAACATCAAGTCAGAGTAAGTTAATGACAAAACATATCAAATAATAAGCCCAGCTAGAATAAAACATGTATTTATCCAGTTTGGGCCATTTTACCATAAGGATCTTTTTAACCTTTTCGTGGACTGGCTCTTTTGGAAACTTTTTTTTGGCTAGTGGAAGCCTTATTGATTCACTCGTTCTAACACTGACACGTCAAGAGGTTAGTAGACTGAATAAGGAATCAGTCATCCTGACACACCAGAAGCCCAGGATGTCAAGCTGGAGAAATATCCCGGTAAAAGCACTTGAAGTCTTGGTAGACTCTTATGGATTAAATATTACTCAGGGCTGATACAAAATTCAGCAGTGGATTTCGGTTATGCCTTCCCTGTGAGTGCCCGTTTCTGATTGAACAGATACAATGAAAACTGAACCGCCCTGATATTCACCTGACAACTTTGGTTCACGTGAATTTCCTCCCACTCTAACTACTCAATACTCTAGGGAAAGACTCTGGTTCCATTAACACTGAAAGAGGACAGAAATTCAACAGCTATCAGTAGCAGAAAATTGATAGCCTCTTCTTTTCAAGTTTAACCCCCCCCCACCCACCTGCAAGTAATGTCTAGATAATACTACATTTAACTATGAAGAATGATGAAGGGAAGTGTCAACAGATAGACAAAGTCTCCCTGGGAGGGAGCCACTGAGCCACTTCTCAGCCACTATTCCCTCCACCCCACACTAAGAAAATAAGAGCCTTGACAACCAGCATCCTTTCCCCGCATGTGAACGGCATCAACTGAAAAATTTCAGTAGCCCGGAATGACTTTCCATCCATCTTCTGGTGTTCTTACCAGGCCCTCTTTCCTCTCACATGATCCCAAAAGCATATGGTTGTAAACAGCCCTACAGATGGATGCAGAAAACTCTAACAGAAGCCAAGGGAAAAATCTGGCCCACAGATGTATGATTACACCATCGTGGGCCTATGCTGCTCATAAACCATGTGAGTTAAAGTATTTACAAGATGAATACAAGAAACACAAAACACGCGTGAACGTAAAAGACAAGGATTTACTACACTATTGCATTTTGTCAGCTAATTAGAAATTCACTATCTAAGAGTCACGGATAACATAAACAGAAGACGGGGCTTGTAAGCAACCGCCTATTTTAGAGCAAGCTAGGCCCTAGTATGGATTTCCAACTTTAGAAATTTTGTTTCACTAAGCAAATGATCATCACCATCCAACCCCACCCAACTGAATTTACAAATTATACAGAACAAAAGCATTTAGTAACAAATAGTTAAATTCAGACAATGACAACACTGGTACTTCTTATGCCTTTATGGTTTAACAGATTCATATGCAGCATTTATATACGTTTAACATAGTCACTGTTTGAAAAAGCAGGTCATGATCACATAGTAGCTTTGTCCCCAAATTAATCCTTTAAAACCTAAGATGATCTGGGGCACCTGGGTGGCTCAAGCAGTTAAGCATTTGCTTTCGGCTCAGGTCATGATCCCGGGGTCCTGAGATCCAGTCCTGCGTTGGGCTCCCTGCTCAGTGGGGGAGCCTGCTTCTCCCTCTCCTTCTGCCCCTCCCCCCACTTGTGTGCGCACGCCCATGCTCTCTCTCAAATAAATAAAATAAATAAATAAAACCTAAGATGATCCTTGTATACAGGAAAAAGATCCAAAGTGCAAAACTAAAGTGTTTGCAGAGGGATGTTACCCACATAAGGTGCTGCTAAGTAAAAACAGGTTTTATAAAGTGAGGGGAAGGATAATACCTTTGTTCTAAAGCCTTTCCCTTCTACTGTAATTTCTAAAGCAATTGAGGCTTCTTGGATTATCAACTGTCTGAGGGAAGTGGATTTTATCACCCTGCAGCAGACTGCTATTAGGAGGGCAAACTGTCATTAGTCTCCACACATTCTCCTTTAAATTGAAAAATGTGTTAAGTTGCACATAAAAAAAATAATAATAAATAACACTGCTCTTAGCACACAGGGAATTATATAACAGAAAGCCCAATTTTAAGCACTCTGGAGATGAAGCCACAACCACAAGAATGAATACTCCAGATGTCACCCATCTTGGTGTGACTTTTTATCCTGATGGCTCAAAAGGGCAACTGTGTCCCAGGGCATTCTATCCCTCTTCGGGGCAGCAGCCAGGGGAGGAAAGGAAGAAAATGGAGAGTGGTATGTGCAGCTGTCTACAGGATTTCCTGGAAACACTACCAATGACTTGCATTCGGAATGTCACCACCTGACTGCATCACATTTGAGTAAAAGAGGCTGAAAAGCATCATTATTCAGGGGGCACATTAGCACCTCCAACCATACTGGGATTCTTCTTTCAAGATTTTATTTATTTATTTGAGAGAGACAGAGAGAATGGGAGAGATTGAGATCGTGAGCAGGGGAGGGGCAGAGGAAGAGGGAGAGGGAGAAGCAGACTCCCCAATAAGCAGGGAGCCTGACTCGGGGCTTGATCCCAGGACCCTGAGATCATGACCTGAGAAGAAGGCAGATGCTTAACTGACTGAGCCACCCAGGCGTCCTGTGCTGGGATTCTGATATGAAGGGAGAGAGAGGGAATACTCAATAGGGAGGCAACCAGCATTATCTGCTACTGATCGGAATACACCGCTTTGTCCTCCAGTTGTTTCTATATACAAACACAACAGGACATAGTTTTGAAAGTTCTGGAAAAATGTTATTTGGCAGCGATGGCCACCCTCCGAATCTCCAAGCTCCACCTGCCGCATGTGACACTCCAGAATGACTCCGAAATACTGTTAACTACTGTACCCTTTCCTTTCTCCCACCATGCCCCCCAACCTGAAATAAAGATTATAAAAGAACTAGGCACTTTAGGGTAGGAAGGTAAAAAGCTGGAAGTGAAGAGCAAGGAAGGAAAAGAAATGGGAGTCCCCACTACGCCCAGGCTCTGCGCTAGACACATCACACATTTTACCTCACAGAAACATGACTGTGATTCATGAGGGAAGCGGTATTGTTCCCATTTACAAAGAAGAAAACAGAAGCTCATGCTCCCCACTTGGTGCCTTGCCTGAAGTCAGACACCTTAAATATTTTGAACCTGTGCTCTCTGACTCTGAAGTTCAAGTTATATCATAAAACAGACTTGAGTTTGTAGTTACCAAGGGAAAAAAAAAAGACACTTTTAATTAAAATATATGAAACAAAATAAAAAAATGACCAAAATATTGAACTGCACCCTTCAGGCTTTATATAGACAGACTATGCCTACATCACATCGGTCCTACATTTTACTGTTGCCGCCTCCATAACTGATATGGACATGTTGATCCTGAGGGAATTCATACTTTTTCTGTAAGAAGAGCAAACTAAATTATTGATGTATGCCATCTGTTTGCACACAGTCACACATGGGCCAAATTTGGTAACTGGAAGATTTTCCAAATTGAAAAACACTACTCATAAATTAGGAATGATAATCAATGAAAAGTTTGTTTTGTAACCGAAGTGAGTATTTTCTAGACATAATGTCATCAAACAGAAATAAATCTTAATGTCCATTTTAGCTTTGGCAGATATAGGCATATATATATAATATAAAAATGCCTTAGATAGTATAAATCTTTAAGACTAAATGTGGAGTATTATCTCATAAAGGTGTGACATACTCCAGGAAGAGGGTATCTTTATGTATTTAGTTTCTTCAGGGCTTCTGGATATAGCCTCAAAAATAAAAATTACCTTAGAAGTTAAATCATTCAATGATCACATTGAAAAGGAGGAGCTCCTTGGCTAAATTTGAAAATCAAAAGGTCCCTCCTTTGGATTTCTTTAGCCCCATGTGACCACTGAGAGAAAGTTGTAACGAATGGGGTGGCAGACATCAAAATTAGTCTCCTACGCCATGCAGGTGCCTTTTTGTGAGGCCAGAAAGCTAAAATACTTCCCTTTCCAGCCTCCTTGCTTGCCCTGGGACCCAAGTGTGTTCAAAGAGATGGAACAGAGAGGAAAACTCTTTTTAAAGGATTTGACAGCTGGAAAGCTCTTCTGAGCCCGCTTCAGACTTTTGCTCTTCTCTCTTCTTTCTGCCTGAAAACTGATGGGATGCTGGATGTGTAGCAGCAATTTTGTCACCATAAGGGAAAAACTCCATGACATAGATAGAGAAGTAGAAAGACAGAAGATGCCTGAGTGCTTCATGACACTGTGACTATGTTGCTTTAGCCCTAGACTGCCTGCCTCAGAATTTATTGTTACATAAGAAAAATCAGTGTCATAAATTTTAGCCACTATCAATCAGGTTTTCTACACTTTGTTGCTTGAACAGAATCCTGACTTATACAAACCATGTATGTGTTTGCTGTTAGGCCATATCTCTGGCAGAAACTTTTAAACATTATTTAGAAGTATCTAAACAAAATATATTCCAATGTTTTAATTTTCATTTTCAGGGATTTCTTCTAAAATAAGATTATATGTGTCCTTTCCTCACAAAGTGGAATAAAAAAAATGGAAGGAGCTGTAAATAAACCTAAAAGGTAATTTTTATCAAAATTCTAAATTGAAATGGAGATACATAGTTGGTGACTCAAAAGGAATTCCTATGAAAATACTCTATGGCCTCCAGATAGTGTACATGTTTGTCTGTTTCTTCACCTGTTTTTAAAGTATCATTGCTGGGACATCAGTATTTTTAAATTTTCAAGGCAAGGAAACTTTTATTTTTTGTCAAATGATAGGACTTTGTCAGGATATAATATGAGCTTATGTGTGACTTCACAAAATGGGAAGTGTATTTTCATTTACATATATACACGTGGATACATAAAACACAATATACACACATTCAGAAGAGAGGTAGTACATTTATTTTTTTTAATAATTTTTTATTGTTATGTTAATCACCATACATCATTAGTTTTTGATGTAGTGTTCCATGATTCATTGTTTGTGCATAACGCCCAGTGCTCCACGCAGAATGTGCCCTCTTTAATACCCATCACCAGGCTAACCCATCCCCCCACCCCTCTCCCCTCTAGAACCCTCAGTTTGTTTTTCAGAGTCCATTGTCTCTAATGGTTCGTCTCCCCCTCCGACTTACTCCTCTTCATTCTTCCCCTCCTGCTATCTTCTTCTTCTTTTTTTTTCTTAACATATATTGCATTATTTGTTTCAGAAGTACAGATCCGTGATTCATCAGTCTTGTACAATTCACAGTACTCACCATAGCACATACCCTCCCCAATGTCTATCACCCTGCCACCCAATCCCTCCCACCCCCCACCACTCCAGCAACACTGTTTGTTTCCTGAGATTAAGAATTCCTCATATCAGTGAGGTCATATGATACATGTCTTTCTCTGGTTGACTTATTTCACTCAGCATAACACCCTCCAGTTCCATCCATGTCGTTGCAAATGGCAAGATCTCATTCCTTTTGATGGCTGTATAATATTCCATTGTGTATATATACCACCTCTTCTTTATCCATTCATCTGTCGATGGACATCTTGGCTCTTTCCACAGTTTGGCTATTGTGGACATTGCTGCTATAAACATTGGGGTGCACGTACCCCTTCGGATCCCTACATTTGTATCTTTGGGGTAAATACCCAGTAGTGCAATTGCTGGATCGTATGGTAGCTCTAATTTCAACTGTTTGAGGAACCTCCATACTGTTTTCCAGAGGGGTTGCACCAGCTTGCATTCCCACCAACAGTGTAGGAGGGTTCCCCTTTCTCCACATCCCCGCCAACATCTGTCGTTTCCTGACTTGTTAATTTTAGCCATTCTGACGGGTGTGGAGAGGTAGTAAATTTAAAGTAGATATTATATCAGTTTAAGGTAGACGTGCAAATAATTTATGGACAATTTTGATGTTGTACAGTTTTTGAGACTTACTCAAAGAGAAAAGACAACAGAAGGTTTCAACCTGTTTAAAACTTACTATGTAGCAATCTGTTAAAAGAAAAATGGAAAATCCGATGCCACTTTTTCCATTAAAATAACTGACATTTAAACAACTGCCAAATGCATGTAACCCTTGTCCTCTAGTGATGGAGAGTCTGATCATTCTTCACGATGAACAATCTCAAAGTAAAATTTGAGACCCATGCTTGGAATTTCAGCTGCACATACTCAAACCCTCTCCACCTGGTAAGTGGGGTGCAAAGGAGCCCATTTGAGAAATCCATTTATGACTGGACACCTGCCCAGGCAAGAAGCAAAAGCCATATTCAGCACGTTTAAAGTAACCAACTCCCTGTCAGAGTTCTTATCCAGGACTTGGACTATTTTTATTACATTTGCTTTGGAGCACTTAATAACCAAATGGATTAGAAATTGTTCCTTTATTAAGGAGCCCATCAGTATTTCTTTAGACATTCGAGTTTTTGATTCAAATACTTATGAGAAGCCTCATTAAGTTTCTATTATCCTGCAACTCATTTCTAGTAGTCAGAAAAGTATTTGGAAAGGCAGAAAAAAAAGAGCAGGAGGAGAGAAAGGAAAAGGGATTAATCAGGTGGAATTCTTTTTAGCATTATTCTTGACACTACTGAAACACCACTTGATTCTCCAGATTACATTCCAAATGTGTACAGAAAAAATGACACCAAATTGAGAAAATTTCTAAGAATGCAGAGAGGTGTTACCATAAAAGCTACCAACGTCAAGCACGAGTGATCCTGCCTTCTATCATCAACTCTGTCTTCCTGTTCCCATTGGTCAGTGGGATCAAATCCTTAAAGATGCAGAACCTTTCTTTGCCTGAAGATTTGTGGTGAAGTGCCCTGAGGGATTCAACATGAAGATGCACGTAATCCCTGAGCGTGTGACTCTCTGGCACTCACATTTGATATGCCTCAGAAGCACGAAAAGGCCACAGGTGTTGTCATCTCCTTCAGAGTCTTGGCTTCAGAGGGGTTCCCCATGGCTAATGAGGACTGCACGGCTGTGCAGCAAGGAACTGGCTCAGTGCCCTCTTCTGAATCCCCGCGTGAGCTCCTCTCTACTGACCACATCATCATTTTCTTCCAGAGACTGCCCTTCTTAGACCGAATGTTCACTGTCCCTGTCAATCCTATGAGGAGTGACTCCCTGCTCTCTTTGTTAATAGGAAGTACTTCTCAAAGACTGAAGCACAAGAGTTTCTTTTCAACATGTCAGCCCGGTACATGACATATCCACACCATTTCTTCCCTAACTCATCAGCTTTGTAGATAAGAGACATCTGGTAGGAACTCAAAGAAATTCTCTTCATCCCCTTTGGTTTGTCTCCACTAGGATATGATAGGCTGTAAGACCCCAAATGCATGTCTTCTGCTTCTGGAGAGTTGCCAGTGATACTTTTCCAACATGAGATGATGCAATGTGTGGTTGGCTGTTAGCATCCAACAGAATCAGCACCATGGCCAGGGCAGAGGGAAGAGGAAGGTGGGGCAAGGGCCTGAACCTCTGCCAAGTATCACTGTCTCCAACAGGTGGATTATTTTAAATTAGTTTCTTTCCCCAAGAAGTATGAATCTTACTAGAGTGATAATAAGCATCCTCAGCTCATGAGATTATCTGAATCTCTCTGCCCTCTTCTTTCGCCATACTTTAGCAATACAACATTCCAGATTTCCCCTGCAATGACCCTGCGTCTACTGTTACTTCTATTAGAGCATTCATACTATGTCAACAAAACTCATTTTTCCTACCCCTAAAATTAGACCGTGTAAGATTATGTCACTTCATGGAAACTGTAAAATAATAGAATTCTATTAATTTTTAAAACACCTTTAAATGCTTAGAGTTTGTGTCATTTTAAAGTAAATATTTTCCTATGGTTTACATTTTCTCTCCTTTTCCTTCATTTCATCAAACACAAAATACTTGAGTCCCTAGAGTCTGATTCATTTTATTATTTTTATGACATGTACAAAAATGCTCAATACCAATATTTTATAATTTATTCTTAAAGTTTCTTAGACTTATTGGTGGAATTTGATGTCTTCAAGATTAAGTGAATGTGAAACAATTGACGTTTTACAACCTAGTGGACCCCTAGTATTTTATTTTTGTGCTTCAACATAACAGGGGATTTTGAACCAGGAAAATACTTATTAAATGAAAGGATAAGCTAACCAGTTCACTAGTTAATATGAGGTTTTTGAATGGCCAGAGTCTCCTTTGCCCTTAAAGCAGATTTTTTGATTAAGAAGAAACTATTTTTTTAGACAAACCAGGCTTAACTCTAAAATAAACTCACAGATCATTGGTGCTAGGAGAAAATCTATTATTCATTTTATTAGGTTGAACCAGAAATAGCCAGCAGAGAACGATTTCGACCAACAAAAACAGCAACATCATATGTTTCAACTAATAAAACGAAAACTGCCTCCGGAGGGATTAACAGACTTGCCAAAGGTCAGTAAGAAAGCTGGAATCTAAACCAAGACCTGAGGATTCCACACCAGGTAGCCTTGCATTTTAAGCACACAGAGCCTCTTAACATATCAGTTGTCTTTTTATTACAGTTTCTGTTTTCTACCATTTAAAACATTCCTGTCACAGACACAGGAAAGAATTAAGGGGACTTTGTGCCTAAGGAGTAACAAAGACAATAAGAATATTTAACCCTTGATTGGCTATTACCATATGGGATTTTAAATGGGTTAAATATTACAGTTTTAATACACGTTATTGAAAATAAAGTTTATTAAATTTCTTTACCAACTTGGAAAGTGATGCTATTAGTTGTCAAATATACAAGACAAATAAGATAATTATGAAGAAAATTAAGAATAAACAGAAAAAGGAACAGAAAACTGATAAAGATATTTTGATGCACACTCTTATTTCAATTTTTCTGAGCTTCTCTGATTATTTCCTTAGAAAAGATTCTTTTAAGTGAAATTCCTGGGACACAGGATTTGCATGACTTCTGAGAGATACTGACAAACTGCCCTCTAAAATTATTATTCCAATTTATATCTTCATTGGCTTGGTTTTAAAAGTGTTTGACTATCTCCTGTCCTCCCCAGTAATTTTTCATATGTATACTAGCCTGTTCTTTTTCTTTTATTTTATGAACCACTACATCACATTCTCTGACATTTTTTTTATTTGGATAGTTCCATTCATTTCTATGAATAAGACCTGCACAAACATACAGAAATATCATCTTAACATAAATGTTCTTCGAATTATAGAGAAGATATTTTTTATTAATGATGTCTCCTTAAAGGAATAAGTGCAAAAAAGTGTAGAGAAGATATTGTTTATTAATGATGTCTCCTTAAAGGAGAAAGTGCAAAAAATTTATTAATGATGTCTCCTTAAAGGAGTAAGTGCAATTACTCCTTAAAGGAGTAATTGTTATAATATGTCTACACTATCACAAATATAGAATTTGTTTAATGTTCCCATTTAAAAGGAAATGGTATCAAGGACTTCTGCTTCCAAAGACATGGGGTAGATGTACTTTATTATTCCCATGAAGTACATCTACTCCTTTTTTTTTTTTTGGATATGGATATAATAGAATATAAAATAATATATATATATATATAAATAATACAAAAGATACGGATATAATATCTGTCTCTAATACTATCACAATGTATGTTTAAACCTATTTCCACTTAAAAGTGAGTGGTAGAATTCAGAAGCGAAGTGCAATTAATTTAATTCATGTCATTAAATGAAGTGTGGCGCACACAAATAATAAAGCCAATTCTGAAGATTTCTTTATTAACCCTACACATTCCTACCTTCCTATGGTCTTTCACAATTACTCTACATACTCACAAAGAATCTTTCATATTATTTCAAGTTGACAAGTTTAACACTTCTGTCATTTGAAGTTAAGTGTCTCTTCCATGAATTCAGAACTTTTCACTTTGTGTTTCCATCATCTTTCATATTATAGTTACTTGCTTTGTTTTTTAAGGACTCCTGGTTATTATGTAGGGATAAGATTATAAGATCAAAATAGTAAGAACAAAAATAAATACAAGGGAGTCTTACCCAAAACATTAATTTCTAATCAACCTATAAGTTAAAGAAAAGGATATAAAATGTATAGAATTTAGCATTACTTAATTAATGCTGATTCTCTTATCGTGGAATTACTTTATTTGGCACAGCCCACTATAAGACCACTTCTGAAAGACCACTTCTTTTAATAATAAAAAATAAGAATAAGCCATGGCCTTTACTGTAATTTCTATATTTGTATTTTCTTTAATGAGACTGACAGAAAATACAAATTTCTTCAGAGAGAATCAGTTTTCCATGTGGTGTTTCTATTATCTAATCATAAACAGGCAAGAAATCAAGCATTAATTCTTCTCTTTGGTGACTGCTGTATTTTTGAGATTCATGATTTAAATTTTAACATTTTAGCCAAAAAATAGTTTAATTGTTATAATATGTCTACACTATCACAAATATAGAATTTGTTTAATGTTCCCATTTAAAAGCAAATGGTATCAAGGACTTCTGCTTCCAAAGACATGGGGTAGATGTACTTTATTATTCCCATGAAATACATCTAAAATCCCTGCACAATTACATATAAAATGAACATAAGAGGACTCTAAAAGGAAAAGAGAAGAACAGCTAGGGACCTAGGACAAGAAAAAAACCCAAGGGGAAAAAAAGGTGGGGAGTCCCCTGAATTTTCTTTTTGCATTATATATCCATGACTTGTTGCTGAAGGAGCCAGCAAGCTGGAACTATCAAGGGAAGTAGACTGAAAAGGTCCAAAAGAAAGCCGCTGCTGTCTAGCCAAATAACCAGGAAAAGAACAGCCTACCAGGACAGGAAAATTTAGACAACAGCTGCTCTACTCCAACGAAATATCACAGAAAAACAGGGGACCCACCCCCACCTATAGCAGCAAAGACCAAGTAGGGAGCCTAGACGTCCCCCCTTCAGACACTATAAAGAGGCACTCCAGAAAAGGTTGAGTATGGAGAGAACTTGGACTTTCATGCCTAAAGGATAGTAAAAATTACCCCTCCCCTTCCTATAGCCTTCTTTCCTTCCCGTGGGTGTCAAAAGAGGAGAGTATAGAAACTGGATTTGTACCCACTCTAGCAGTAATGATGTACTACATTCACCTCATAGACTCTCATAACATAATATCCAAAAGGTCCAGGTTTCAGTTGGGAATCACTCATCATCCCAAGAACCAGAAATTTTCCAAAGTAAATGAAAAAAAAAAAGACAATCAATAGATATGAACCCTTGATGATAAAGATATCAGAGAAAGATTTTAAAGATGTTATCACAAACACAAAAAAACTTCAATAAATAGTTATGAATATGCTTGAAACAAATGAAAAAAATAGAAAAAAGTAGAAAGACTCAGCAAAGAAATCAAAGATATAAAAAAGAGCCAAATACAAGGCTTGGTACTGAAAAATATAATAACCAAAATTAAAAACTCAGTGTATGGGCTCAACAACAGGATGGAGGGGACAGATGAAAGAGTCGGTGAATGTATTTGAATATTACAGATTAGATTGAACAATAAAAATACTGAAAACAGACTGAAAATAACAACAACAAAAACAACAACAACAACAACAACAACAACAACAAAAAAGCCTCGGGATCCATAAGATCTTACCCAAAGATCTAGCACTCATTTCACTGAAGTCACAGGAGAGGAGAAAGACGGCATTACAAAAAAAGTACTCAAAGAAATAATAGCCAAAATTGTCCCTTATTTGTCAAAGGACATACACCTCCAGGTTCAGAAAAATGAGCAAACTTCAAACAAGATAAATTCAATAAAGAAATATGAAACAAGATACATCAAAGCCAACTCTCTGAAAACTAAACACAAAGAAAAATAATGAAATTAGTGAGAGAGAAATAATGCCTTATCTACCTTTTCTCCTTATCTAGGAGAAAAGTAAAGTGAATTACAGCAAATTTCATATCAGAAACTATGTAGATAAAAAGGAAGTGGAACAACATTTTTAAGTGCTGAAAGTAAAGAAGTGTTTACCCAGAATCCTACACCCAGTGAAAATATCCTTCCAGAATGAAAGATAAATCAAGACATTCTCAGATTAAGGAAAGCTAAGAGATCTAATCATGAGAAGACCTTTTCTAAAAGAAAGACTAAAGGATGTTCTGTAAACATAAAAGAAATAATTTAAAAAAGAAACTTAAAACATCTGGAAAGAAAAAGGAACAGAG
The DNA here is from genome assembly GCF_003265705.2 of Callorhinus ursinus. Taxonomy (NCBI): domain Eukaryota; kingdom Metazoa; phylum Chordata; class Mammalia; order Carnivora; family Otariidae; genus Callorhinus; species Callorhinus ursinus. The sequence continues at coordinate 5,974,869 of NW_027397092.1, read as the reverse complement.
TAAACGAAAAAATGGGCAAGTACAACTAGATAATGCTTTGCTCTTGAGTTTTCTATATTACGTTTGGTGGTAAAATAAAAAAGTTTAAGACAGCCTGATACGGTTCTAAATATATGAAGAGAAGGTATTTAAGGCAAACACTATGTATGAGGAACAGTGAAAGGACACAAAGGGAGGTAAGGTTTCTATACTGTACTCAAATTGGTAAAATGACAACACCAGTAGACTGTGATTAAACTATGCATACATAATGTAAAATCCAGAACGACTACTAAAAAAGCTATGTAAGGAGATAAACATAAGAACACTATAGAAAATCAAAATGAAATCCTAAAAATGTTCAAGTAACATACAGGAAGTTAGGAAAAAAATGGAGAAATGAAAAGCAAAGAAAACAGGAAACAAAACTAAAACGACAGATTTAAGCCTTAACATGTCAATAATTGTGTTAAATGTAAATGGTCTAAATACATCTTAATAAAAAAAAAGAAATTGGTAATATCAATGATCCAATTATATACTGTCTACAAGAAACTTACTTTAAATTTAATGATACAGGCAGATAGAAAAGATGAAAAAAGACATACCATGCAGACATTAATAAAAGAAAAAGCAAGCATGGCTATATTAATACCAGATCAAGTAGAATTCAGAGCAAAAACATGTATTTATTACAGAGAAATATTATATAATAATAAAAAGATCAATCCACCAAGAAGATAGAGCAACCCTGAGAATGCACCAAAAACAGGGCTATGAACAAGTTAAGCAAAAACTAAGACAAAACTACAGTTGTAGTTGGAGACTTCAAAACCCTTCTCTTGAAATTGATAGTACAACTAGACAGAAAATCAGAAGGATATAAAAGAAACTCAATACCATCAACCAACAAGATTTAATCAACATTTATGGAACACTCCACACAACAGCAGGTTGCACATTTCTTTTCAATTGTATATGGAATGTATACCAAAATATACCATATTCTGGGTCATAAATGAAAGGCTCGACTAATTAGCAGAACTGAAATCATACAGAGTGTACTCTCTGACCTCAGGAGAAATCAAACTAGAAATTAATCACAAAAAGAGAACATGAAAATCTCCAAACACTTAGAAACTAAATGACACACTTCTAAACAGCCCATGGGTCAAAGAAGAGGTTTCAAGAGTAATTAAAAAGTAAACTGAAATGAACGAAAATGAAAATACAAAATGTCAATGTATGGGGGACACAGCCATTGTAGAGCTGTGAGGGATGTATGTAGCTTACACCAGGGCAGATGAAAAGTCTAACATAAATAACCTAAATTCCTATCTCAGGAAACTAGAAAAAAAGAACAAAAATACTAGTACAAGATAAAATAAGTTAATGATAAATATAAGAGCAGGAATCAATAAAATGAAAACCAGAAAAATAACCTAGAAAAATCAATGAAATCAGCTGATTCTTTGAAAAAATCAATAAAACTGACAAACCTCAAACCTCTAACGGGTGACAAAAAAAAAAAACGAGAGACAATACAAATTATCAGTATCAGGAATGGAAGTGGGGATATCACCACAGTCCCAGCTGTGGTGGGATATCAAAACAATAAAAAAAAAGTATTATAAACAGCTCTACAGCCATAAATTTGACAGTTTACATGAAATTGATCAAGTCTTTGAAAAATACAAATGACCTCACCTCACTCAATATAAAACAGAAAATTTGAATAATCCTATAGCCATTAAGGAAATTTAAATAATAATTGTAAAGTTCCTGGAAAGGAAAATCTCCAAGCTCAGATGGAGAATTCTATCAAACATTCAAAGAATTAACATAAATGCAACACAATCTCTTCCAGAAAATAAAAGATATGAGAACATTTCACAGTTCATTTTGTAAAGCTAGTATCATCCCAATGCCAACATCGATCAAAGACAATACAGGAAAATAAAACTATATACCAATATCCCTCATGAATACAGAAACAAAAATCCTTAACAGTGTATTAGCAAATAAAATTCATGTATATATAAATTATACACCATGACCAAATGGCGTTTATTTCAGGGAGGCAGGACTGGTTTAATCCACCATAGTGAAAGGCTAAAAAAAAAAATATATATATATATATAGATATATATCTATATATATATCTATAGATATATCTCACATGATCTTATCAATCAATGTAGAAAAAGCATTTAAACAAACTCAGCATCCATTCATGATACAAATTCTCAGGAAAAAATAGGAATAGAAGGAAACTTCCTTAAGTTCTTAAAAAACATGTACAAAAAACTCACAGCTAAGATTTTACTGACTGGTGGAAAAAATGAATATATTCTGCCTAACAATGGGCACAAAGGACAGCCACTCTCCCTACTTTTTTGGTACAATATACTGGAGGTCCCAGACAGGGAAGTAAGGCAATAAAAGGAAATAAAAGGCATAGAGGTAAGAAAGGTGGAAATAAAACTGTCCTTATTTGCAAATAACATAATTGTCCAAAAATCCCAGAGAACCTAAAAATAAACTGAAAAAGAAATCCCCTGAAATAATAAATGTGTTCATCAAAGTCAAAGGATATAAGATACACATACAAAAGGCAATTGCATCCTTATATACTATCAATAAGCAGGTGGACACTGAAAGTTAACACATGATAGATACCATTTACGATCACTCAAAAAATAGGTAGTAATCTAACCAAACATGTATTTGCCTATACCCAGAAAACCACAAAATGCTAATACAGAAAATTAACTAAGATGTAAATAAATAGAAATATCATGTTCATTAATTGGAAGATTCAACATTAAAAGGTTGTCAATTCTCCCCAAACTGATACTCAAGTTTAATACAATTCCTATCAAAGTCCCAGCAAAGCTTTTTTTAAGTAAAGACTGACAAGAATATTCTAAAATTTATATAGAAATCAAGAAATTAGAATGGCTAAAACAACTTGGAAAAAGAACAAAGTGGAAAGAACCAGTCTATCCAACTTCAACACTTATTATAGTTGGAATAATCAACATTGTGTGATATCAGTGGAGGAAGAGACACTAGACCACTGGAACAGAACTGAGAATCCAGAGACAGTGCCACAGAAATATGCCTAAATGGTTTCTTGGAAAGACGCAAAAGCAATTTAAAAGAAGAAAAATTTAAAAATTTAAAAATTTATGCCTTTTCAATAAATTGTGCTGGATCAAGTAGACATCCATAGATAAAGCAATGAACCTCAACTCAAGTCTTAGATCTTATAGAAAAGTTAACTCAAAATATACCACAGACTTAAATGTAAAGTGCAAAAACATAAAATTTTAAGAAAAAAATAAGAGAAAAACTTCAGGACTTAGGGCTAGGAAAAGAATTCTTGACACCAATAGCAGGATCTATAAAATGAAGAAAAATGCTAAATTGAACATCAAATTTTAAAACTTTTGCCCTAAGAAAGGCCCTGTGAAGAGGGTGAAAAGACAAGCTACCAACTGGGAGAATATATTAGCAAACCACATATCTGACAAGGGACAAGTACCTAGAATTTATAAAGAACTCTTAAAACTAAGAGTAAAAAATAAGTAATCCAATTCAAAAATGGACAAAAGATATGGACACATATTTTACCAAAGATAATATCTGCCTAGAAAACAAGCAAATGAAAAGATGTTCAACATAATAAGCCATCAGGGAAAATGCAAATTAAAACCACAAGAAATGTCACTAAATACCTATCAAAATGGCAAAGATAAACACTGGGACATCAAATGCTGGTGGGATGAAGGGAAATGGAGAGACTGGATCACTCATACATTGCTGGTGGCACCACGACTGGTAAAGCAATTCTGGAAAAACCGGCAGTTCTTATGAAACTAAACATGCTACTGCCATATAATCTAGCAATTGCACTCTCAGGCATTTGCCTAAGAGCAATAAAAATTTATATTCACACAAAAACTTGTACATACATATTTATAGCAGCTTTTCTTTTTTTTTAGTTTTTTTTTAACTAACATATAATGTATTATTTATTTCAGGGGTACAGGTCTGTGATTCATGAGTCTTACACAATTCACAGCGCTCACCACAGCACATACCCTCCCCAATGTCCATCACCCAGCCACCCCAACTCTCCCACTCCCCCACTCCAGCAACCCTCAGTTTGTTTCCTGAAATTAAGAGTCTCTTATGGTTTGTCTCCCTCTCTGGTTTCATCTTTTTTCATTTTTCCCTCCCCTCCCCTATGATCCTCTGTCTTATTTCTCAAATTCCTCATATCAGTGAGATCATATGATACTTGCCTTTCTCTGATTGACTTATTTTGCTTAGCATAATACCCTCTAGTTCCATCCACGTCATTGCAAATGGCAAGATTTCATTTATTTGATGGCTGCATAATATTCCATTATATATATATATATATATATGGCTATATATATATATATATATATGGCTATATATATATATATGTGTATATATATATATATATATACACACACACACACACACCACATCTTCTTTATCCATTCATCTGTTGATGAACATCTAGGCTCTTTCCATAGTTTGGCTTTTGTGGACATTGCTGCTATAAACATTGGAGCATAGCACTTTTTTTTCTTTACGATAGCTCGAAACTGGAAACAAGCCGGATATCCTTCAATGGCTGAGCAGTTAAATGAGGTATGGTAGATATATCTATACCATGGGATACTAGTCAGCAATAAACAGAAACAAACTATAGTTGACCCTTGAAAAATAAGGGTTTGAACAGCACAGGTCCACTTATACAAAGATTTTTTTTTTTTTTACAGTACAGTACTGTAAATGTATTTGCTCTTTCTTGTGATTTTCTTAATAACATTTTCTTTTCTCTAGCTTACTTTATTATAAGAACACATATATAACACATGTAACATACAAAACATGTGTTAATCAACTGTTTATGTTATCAGTAAGGCTTCAGGTTAATGGTAGGCTATTACTAGTTAAGTTTTTGTGAAGTCAGGTTATGTGTAGATTTTTTACTGCATGGGGGATCAGTGCCCCTGGCCTACTAGTTATTTAGGGATCACTGTATTGATTAAAACAAAACAAAACAAAACAAAAAACCTGAATGGTCTCCAGAGAATTATAATGAACAGGAAAAATGCCAATCCCAAAAGGTCACATTTTGTATGATTCTGTTTACGTAACAATCTTGAAATGGTATATAGTAGAAATGGAGAACAGACTAGTGATTGGCGGGGTTGGGGGCAGTAGGGTAGTGGGTGGGGCTATAGAGAGATCTTTGTGGTGATGGAACTATTCCAAATCTTGACTATATCAATGTCAACATCCTGGTCATGATATTGCACTACACTTGTTCAAGGTATTACCACTGAAGCAAACTGAGTAAAAGTACATGGGATATCTCTGAATTATTTCTTACACTGCATGCAAATCTAAAGTTATCTCAAAACAAAAAGCTTAAATGAAAATAAATGGCTTTCTGGTGGTGAGGACCTCCTCATAAGACTATGCTTTCAAGAAGGACCTCCTGCATCCCTCTCTGGAAGAGGAGAAGAGGTAACATAAAAGCAGTGCCCCGTGTAGAGCCCCAGTTCCTACTTCGTGGATGTGAAGTGCCCAGGATGCTATAAAAACACAACAGACTTCAGCCATGCACAAGCAGTAGTTTTGTGTGTTGGCTGGTCTACTGTCCTCTGACAGCCCAGAGGAGGAAGAGCAAGGCTTACAGAAGGAGGCTCCTGCAGGAGCACTAAAAGCACCCTGAATCAAGATGACTGGGAAACCATCCCAATGAACACATTTTAGATTTTTATTTTTTTTAAGATTTTATTTATTTATTTGAGAGAGAGAGAGAGAGACTGACTGACTGACTGAGAGAATGAGTGGGAGGAGGGGCAGAGGGAGAAGCAGACTCCCTGCTGAGCCCGGAGCCTGACTAGAGGACCTTGGAATCATAACCTGAGCTGACGGCAGATGCCTAACCAACTGAGCCACCCAGGTGCCCATATTTTAGATTTTTAAAAAATGTTACTTATTGAAGACTTCGATAAAAGAACACATAAGGAAAAAGTGTAACAGTTAAGGGTTAAAGTGCTCTTAACACAATCAATAGGCTTTTTGTTTACCTCAACTAAAAAAAAAAAATCAAACAAAAACCAACAGTAGTTCCAAAAATGAACCTTAGAAAACTGAACACAGTGTGTTTTCCACACATGAATTAAAAATAAAGCTGTATAATTTGTTAATTCCATTTTCATTTTCTGTAATACCATGTACACTGGGAATTGTCATTCCAACTCACTGATTGGAATCAGACATTCCTCTGGGATTTTGCTATCAAGGCTTTCTGATCTTGAAAGTAACACCATTCCCTTATACTTGCAGACAGGGTGAAGAAAGAAAATTAATAAAAATAAAAGTAAAGAGTGTGTGTCTTAGGTCTTATAGCTAAGTTAATACAAAATATGCAAGAAGAGAAAATACTCTTCAATATTTCTATTTTTTTTAAAGATTTATTTATTTATTTATTTATTTATTTGAGAGAGAGAGAGTGCACAGTAGGGAGGGGCAGAGGGAGAGAGAGTCCCAAGCAGACTCCAGCTGAGCAGGGAGACCAATTCAGGGCTCCATCTCAGGACGCTGAGATCATGACCTGAGCCAAAACCAAGAGTTGGACGCCCATCTGACTATGTCACCCAGGCGCCTCTCCTCAGTATTTCTAATGCATTTTCAAGCAAGAGATTTCCAAGAAAATTTATCATGGGACCTAGTTATTTTCCACTCTTTTTGAGTGACTTCTCATGCTAAACTCAATGTGACAGTGGAAAGCATTAAAAACAAATTCTAGACCTGGTTTACACCAACAAATGCAAAACGTTCACTAGTAACTCACGATGAACAATTTCACTGCCGTTGGTCTATACTTTGCATGATACATCACTGTCTTCATTTAACAGAACTTTAGGAAATCCACAGCAGGTACAAACAGCAAATGTTATAAGCTCGTAAATAATCCTGTTAATGCCTACTTTATGTTGGCATTTGCCATCATTCAAAATGCATCTTCAACAAACATACGATGAAAAGTATACCTAATTACGTGCATGGTCCTTTTATCATTTTTGACTAATAAAATGCCTCAAACTGAGGATAATCAGTATTTATCATAATACTTTTTTGGGAACTATGGAAAAACAATTTAAGGAAAACTGAAACAAACTGTTACAAAAGTGCAGTTATTATACGAGATACGGAGAAATATTTTTAAATCTACTCTTCTAAGTGGGCTAAAAATTTTCCTAAAATATAACAGTTTAGCAAGTTAATTAAGATTTCATTGTAACTGCAAATTAGTAGAAGTGCATAACTGCCATGTTATTAAGAAAGAAAATGAGAAATAAAAATCTCTATGACACGTTTTATTCTAGAAATTCAAAACAGCATTATAGCATTGTCTTCTAATTTATATCGACAGAAGTGAAGACATATTTTGACAATCTCCTATTTCTGAAGCTTACAGTTTTCAGGAAGGAAAATTCATTGTTTTTCACCTTGCACACTTCAAATTAAAAACCATTTAAAATGCTTTATGTATTTGCCTGTCTTTTTAAAACAGAGTATGCTACTGGTAATTTAACTTTATTTGGAGAACTTGAATAACTGTGGAATAGAAATATTTTCTCCTACTAAAAATACGGTTAGTTGTTGTACATTTGCTCATTTTTTAATAGGCATTCTGGGTTTATCCTAATTGTTGGGCTTTATGCTTCTGTTTCACACTAGCGCCAGTTTACAAGTCTCTAGTGGGAAAAGAAAACCTGCAACCCATTCTAATTTGGTAGCTATAACTTGCTATGGGCTGAAAACAATCTCATGTTAATATTTTGTGCCAACTAAGAACAAGCTGAAATTGACTGAAAGAAAATAATTTTTTTTTAGTGCATGATCTTTGCACAAATTAGTTAAGAATCACTTAAGTCAATCACATGCATTTCTTTTCTCTCTTAATTTCAGGTCCTCAGCTATGCTCTGACACTTGAGGTCGTCCGAAATTTGCTTTCACAAAAAGCTAAATAGTGTATTATTGTTCTATTTAAGTTTTATTGACAAGCACAATCGAAAGTGATGTGTCCATGAATTTATTGTAGGGTAAAGATTCCATTAAATGTGAGTTTCTTCTTTTCATGATGCATCCTGCCATTTATTCAATCTATTCAATCAAGAAGAGTGTTTTCTAAAATTGTACCACAGAATACTAGTCCTGACAGATGGTCTCCAAAAAGCAGAATCCTCACTCCAATAAGTTTCGGAAATAATGCCAAATGTATTGAGTTTCACAAGTCCTCCCTATATGTAAGAATATGTGTGTGTGTGTGTGTGTGTGTGTGTGTGTGTGTAAAACTTATCCAATGAAATGAGCATTCCATAAACCCTATTTTGAAAAACAAGCATCTGAAAAGAGTCAACTTGTGTCCAAGACAACAATGGGTTCATCAAATCCTAACTGATTTTCTTCACCATGGGTTTATAAGACTTCATTTCCCTTACATTTAGGTTTTTACTCTAGTTTCGTATGCACAGGCAATCTGTGTCACTTGCAGACTAAATTTAATAAATTCTCCTTGCGTTCTTTTTTTGCCTGGAAACCATGCATTGAGAGAGCAGGATCACGAGAGCCTGGGTCCCTGAGCACCTCTTTGGAGCAGGCTCCATCTCCCCAGCCCAACTTGCAAAGGAGAGTGCAGTGTGTTGGAAAAATAAACCTTTGTTTAGTTAACCTGAGATTGAGTTAACCCTGAGATTTCAGGGTTAATTTATTATTGCTGTATAATTTAACCTATCTTAACCAATATAAGAGTTGGATTCTGAAATAATGACAGCAATGCAAAGAGACTTGATATAAGACTTACAGATGTTCAGGCATTGAAAATTCCTTATTCATTCTTTATCACTATCTATACTTGTCAAGACAAAACTGATACATTTTAGTTTTATAGATATTCATTAAATATACTTGCTAGGCTACTATGTGATAGGCACTGCTCTAAACTAAGAGGGTAAAGTAATATAAAATACACACAAGGTCCTTACTCTCCTAGAGCATACGTTGGATTGAAAGGAAGAAAATGCCCAGTGGGGAATATGCTCATTAAGAGAAAGATGGCAATTTTCTTATTAGATAATTATATCTGTAATTTCCATTCCCCTGCTAAATTTCATTTTAAAATATACTAAAATTACAGCAGTATGGCAACAAAAAAATGAGCCATTACTCACTTTTTGTTAGAATGACAGATCAGATATTAAATCAAATATGGATATTTCTTGGTTCTCTTTAGTAATGGAAACCTATTTGAGTATAATCGTTAAACTATTTCAAAATTTATTTTGGAAAAGAGATATTCTAGGCAAACTGAAATAAATTGCACTTAATTCCATAAATTTAAACTTCTCTTAATCACTAGCCAAATTCTGTTCATTGAAGCAATACTGCTGCTAAGAAGTTTTCTGAAATTGAAAGAAATATCTCATTTCTAAATTATACTCTTAGCCATGTTAATGCATCACTACCCACCTCCATTATAAAAGTAATATGCTTTCTATAACTTATAGGAACAATATTAATATATTATTGTTTTTATCTTTACTTTCAAAAAACAATCTCTCAAAGACTTCCTACAGAATTTTATAATGCATACATGTGTACTAAATACTTCTCCTGTACTAATAATGGAACCAGTATCTGTAATGATATGTTTTAAGATGCTGGTGAAGTATGTTTAATTTGAAAATTAATGAATACCAAAGGGAAGTAAGTCAGCCAAAGTGCTGTCTGCCATGTACTTTATGGTCTGAAAGTCCTTGAGGTCAATGCCAAGTTGAGGAGAACTATTCAGCGTGGCACAGAGGAGGACTTTTGAAGACATGAATTCAATCACTCCTCATACATTTACTGTTGGTAATAGAGTAAAATAAGACAATTTTATAATTGCAAATGAGATCAAAGTTTATGACTAAAAAGTACTCAACTGGTTTACCCTTCCTCATAATTTAAAACAATCATCACAAAAAAATAAAATAAAAAAAAACATCACTTTGTGTCAACTTAGTAAATAATAGCCTATCTTCAGGTGCACTACACATTATAACAATAGTGATCTAACTCTAAACAACATGAGCTTATTGTTACATTTTCCATTCTATTGTTCTATTTTTCTTTTCTCTCTGCAACTCTATTCAGGTATCAGTGCTTTTTCAGTAAATCTCTTTTTCTTTATCAATTTTCCTGAGGAAAGAAGACACATGATCAGGAACTAATAAGAACAGCATATGGTTAGAAACATTTCAAATCTAAGAAAGAGCTAAATATGACAATAAAGGAGTTTACTCTGTTAGGGAATATTAAGTTATCAATATACAAGATATGACCCCTTTTTAGTAGAAAGACAAAAAGAAAGGCATTCTGAGTAAGAATTTGGGTAGTTTTTCGATAACTATCCCTCCCCCCCACATCCCCACAGAAAACACCCTAGAAGTGTTATTGGCCAACCCAATATTCAATATGGAGAATATGAGAACCCAGGTAACCCTAAGAGGCTGTCGGTGAGTAATAGAATTCATTAGACATTATGAGCATTCGTGACTTCAGGAAGTAGATGGTGCACACCGTCTGTAGTGCAACAACCCCAAAGAGGTGTGTTGTGCCATATTATTCTCCTTATTTAAAGAAATGTAAGTCCCCAAGGGCACACAAGGTAGCCTGTTATGAATAAGGTTTAAGTACTGAATAGAAATTCCACAGAGTAGACAGAATTTAGGAAATAGTATCTCTAAGAGTCACTGAAAGTAATTTACTCTTTCTATTTTTTTATGTCATAAGATGATGAACAATTGAAACAGTGAGCATCAGTTTAAAGACTGTAGGGCATTAATCAAATATAAGTAACATAATTATATGATGTTGGGAAAAATTAACTTTGAACAACAGTCTCTGGTTTTTAAAAATTGATAAATACTAATAATTATTTAACTTTACAATTTAAAAGTGTCTTCTTTTCTATATACACCAAGCAATTATTAATACTCTATATTAAATGACAATAATATATATTACTTCTTTTTACTTATTTGTTATTCCTAAGGATATACTGGTTATTTCTTAAGGTACTTTGAAAACAATGCATTTAAATAATGTTTCAATATATCAAAGAAAAATGATGTCAATTGTTTAAATATTTTAACTTCCACGTTGAAACACATTTCTCTAGTTCATAGTTGTTTTTTTTTACTTTGAATATATTTAGCATGTGAAAAGGTTTCTGTTCAAATCCAAATTGCCCAACTAAAATCTAGATTTCAGTTTTAAAATTGAAGAAAAATTTGTAATATGGTAATGTCTTTTTTTTTTAAGATTTTATTTATTTATTTGACAGAGAGAGAGACAGTGAGAGAGGGAACACAAGCAGGGGGAGTAGGAGAGGGAGGAGCAGGCTTCCCCCGAGCAGGGAGCCTGATGCGGGGCTTGATCCCAGGACCCTGAGATCGTGACCTGAGCCGAAAGCAGTTGCTTAACCAACTGAGCCACCCGGGCGCCCCTATGGTAATGTCTTTAAAGACAGAAGCCAAGGGGGTGCCCGGGTGGCTCAGTCACTTAAGTGTCGGACTCTTGATTTCAGCTCAGGTCATAATCTCAGGGTCATGGGATCAAGCCCCACATCAGGCTCCACATGCAGCTGGGAGTCTGCTTGAGATTCTCTCCCTCTGCCACTCCCCCACTCTCTCTCTCTCTCTCTCTCAAATAAATAGAATCTTAAAAAAATAAATAAAGACAGAAGTCAAGAACTCCAATATTCTCCCTTACTGATGAGGACAGATTAAAAATATACATACAAAAAGAAGACATGACCAGATCCCTGCAGGAAAAGGGGAGAGAGAATATGTTTTTCATATAGTAAGTTGAAAGTTCAGTAACCAGACAATATTATCTCCTGAGTAACATAACAACAACAACATCAGGTTAAGAAGGCCCTCTTTCTACATTAATGTCTGTTCTTTAGTATCTCAATAGGCTAATTTTAAGTACTCATATTTTTTAACACTAGAGGGAGTACATAAAAGAAAAAGAAGCCAAATACTGATATTACCTAGTTCTTCAGTGCTTTATGTAATACTGGGTCTTTGCAACAAACTCCTTGCTTACTTCTTATGGACATGGTGGAATGATTAAAACTTTTTAAACAGTATCCAATATCCTTTTTATATGTCATTTTCCAGTTAATTTAAAATTTATGCCTATTAGCAAGAAAGGTACATAATAGTCAAGAAGTAGCAAAACAGAGTGAACGCATTTAAAAGTGGACATACATTTTCCTTATTTTAGTCTACATATTCTATTAGAAGAGAGTAGAATTATATCTTAAGTGCTTTGAAGAGTTTAAAATGACATGCCTGAGCCTAAGGGGATAATGGGCACTTTAAATCAGAGCCAGACTTTTGTCTCAAGGTGAAGCCCTGAGGTTACACTCTATTTAGGGTTTACATAGACAGGCTGTCTCCAGAATTTCCATATGGGAGGGATAACATGGGAACCAATGGTTGGGGGACCAAAAACATGAGGACTTAATGAATTAATATTTTTTAAACCCTCTGCCTCACACACAGTAAGCATTCAATGTCTCAGGTATTACAGAGAGAGCTTTTGTTCATTTCAAAGAATAAGAATAGGGATTGAGTTTAATGAAACGCATTTAATGAAGATAAGTAGATAATGAAATCGAAGCAAGGGAAACAAGCCCCCCCTCCAGCCAACCTGCCCACTAAAACAAGATTGAAAAATCCATGTAGAAAAATGTTTAATAAGCATCTACTATATGCTCCTTCTCTGTAACTAGTAGATATGCAGTAGAAAGTAAAGGTGATCATTTGACCCTTGAGAAGGCTGATGGAACAAAAGTTGGAAGAGATCCAGTCATTTATTCATTTGTTTAATGAGCCCATCTCACATGACAACTCCCGCTCTAGGAACCTGAGATGCATAAGGGAATAAAACAAATGTCATGGACCTCCAGAAGCTGACGCTCTATAGGTGGGACACAAACAAATAATAATCACTAGAAATAAATGGTTCAGTACTACAGAAGCTGCCAACTATTATGAAGAGGAGAAAAGGCTTAACAGGGAAAGGAGGATAGAGAATGGAAGACCACATAAACACAGACAGCGTTGCCCGAAGAGACCGTGGTAGGGTGACAGTGCAGTAAATCCTGAAGCAGGTGGGAGGGGCCGCACAGAAGTGGAGTGGGCCGTGCAAATGTGCTCGGCACCTTCGTTCCTGGAACAGCACAGTTACTGCAGCTGAAGCAAGGAGAGTCAGAAAGAAAGCAGCAAAAAAGGAAGGGGGAGGGGCACCAGGCGAGGAAGGGAATGTTGTGAGCCTCAGAACCACTCAGTAAGCACTGTGACTCTCAGGGAAACGGGGAGTCGCTCAGGGGATTTGAGAAGAGTGATGTGATCCAGCTTGACCCTGACCATGAGCGGGAAAAGGGCTTAAGGAGGCAAAAGAGAAGAGCCAGGAAGTCGTCTGTAGCAATCCAAAGGAGAGGGGGATGTTGGCTTGGACAAGGGGGGCAGCAGGCAAGAAGAATCGGTCAGATTCCGGAAACATGTTAAAGACAGAACCGACCAGACTTTTCAATGAATTGTAGGTAATGCATGAGAGCATGAGAAGTTAATGATGACTCCAGGGCCTGGAAGGATGGAAACACCATCCACTGATGTGGGAAAGGCTACAAGGTATTAGGTTTTGAGGGAGGAAGGAGATCAGGGTCCAGTTTGGGGCACGGTAAGTGGAAGATGTCTTTCAGACAGCCAAATAGAGATGTGTCTTCTGTGGAGAAGACCTCAGAAGAAATGTCCTGGGCTGATGATACAAATCTGGAAGTGATGGACCTATCAGTGGAATTTAACCACAAGACTGAACATGAACACTAAGAAGAAGAGTGGAAATATTTTCTTTTTTCAAAAGAGGATCAAAATTTGAGTTCAGACGTCTGAGAGGAGGAATGAGTAAAGGTAACAAAGGAGGAAAAATCAGGGGAGAAAAGCATAGTATTCTTCAAGCCAAATGAAGAAAGATTATTAGAGACGCTCAAATGTTGCCAAGAGACTAAATAAAACAAGGTCTCCAAACCAACTATGATTAAATAAGGAGTCACTGACAGAGGCAGGTAGGGCCTAATAGAGCACACATTCTGATCGGAGTGGGTTTAGAAAAGAACACTACATCAAAAACTACTGATGTAATGTATGGTGATTAACATAACATAATAATAAAAAAAAAACCCGTATGAGTTAAATAAACCATGTAGCTCTTCTGGCTTTCCTAAAAAAAAAAAGAAAAGAAAGAAAGAAAGAAAAGAATAGGTAATAGGTGATAGCAGTAGAGACGACTCTTAAGGGTTTTGGAAAGGAGAGCTAGGAAGTAGAATGGTAATTTTTTAGGCGAAGTCGGGTCAAGAGAGGATTTTGCTATTATCTTTATTTTCATTTGTATACTGAAGGGCATCATCTGGGCCAGAGTGAAAAAGTGAAGGTATAGAAGAGATGGGGAGGATTGTCAGTGATTTTCTTGAGTAGATGATAAAAGACAGGCTCTCCTGCATACACAGAATGACTAACTTTCAGCCCTTAGCACCTTTAATATGTGTTATTGGGAAATGGATCCTCAAGTTCAAATTCCTCACCAGATAACAAGAACGAGACTTTAAAAATGTTTTATTGACGATGCCATGGTTAGTAGCTAACAGAGAAAGGATACTAGATGTCTTTAAGAAGGCACAAATAAAGAACAGTTGTTAAGCAACAGAAGCAAATGCAAGGCTGAGACACACTGAGAAGATATATGAGGACTAAAGAATGCAAGTCGGGATAAAAAACTGAGATGGTGTCAAAGATTGTCCAGGATGGTCTCCAGGTTACTCACTGAAGGGAAGACAAAGATAAAGTCAAAGAGGAAAAATGGGCCCCTGGATGCAAGCTGGGAGGCTGGGTTTGTTCATCTGACATTTTAGGTATCAGGAGGCTAGTGTATGATCTTTGGGGGGGGGAGGGGCCCGAAGAAAGCACTGCATTAAGGAGATTAATCTGGCTGGGTTTAGAGAATAAACTGGCAGAGAACAAAGGAGAGAGATTAGCTGTAGGGCTATTAAAACATCATCCGTGAAGTTTATGGCAAAAGGATTACAGAGGTGGTAGTGAGAAGAAAGAAGGCAGGGAATATGAAATCCCCTGTTAAGCAAGAATATGCAAGACTTATCAGTGACGTTATACTCTTGTTGCATCATGCACTTTGCTTTCTTGAGTCCTTAACGCTCCTTCATAAATATTATTTCCGCCTTTATTTGAACGATGTCCCCACCCTAGCCTGTAAGCTCCCGATGGGAGGGGCCGTGCTTGCGGCGCTCACTGTTCTATTTCCATTGCCTCATGGAGAAGAGAGTGGGCGTTTAAAGAAAACTGCTGAACAACTGAAGATGATATCGGGGCATATCGAAGAAGCTGATAAGAAAGCAAAAGGAAAAAGAGAAGAAAAAATGTGGATGACAGGAAGAGGGGGAGAAAGAAGGGAAGAACAAGACCTATGTTGCCGCTGGGAACTGGGAAGCGGATTACGGACCACGGTTTACAGGGAGAAATATCCGAAGTCCGACTCCACCACATGCCCTCCATATTAGTGACCCTCTCTGTCTTAGCTTCCCCATACAGAAAGCAACCTCACAGTAACCTTATAATAACCTCCCAGGCTACCTAACGGGGGCGATCCCATGGGTTCACTCAGAACAGCTCCTGGTACATGAACAGATGTCAGTCATGTTCATCATCATCACCATCACCGTATTTCCTCAATAGCTCGTGCCATCCCCCAGAGCTGGGACACCATTTGAACCTCTCCTATCTCTACACACATGGCAGATGCAGGAGGAAGACTGGCAGGTGAGACGAAGAGCCCCTTCCCTCCAGGCAAGGTTGCCGCTGACCTCACTCGGGAACCGTGACTGGCAAGAGAACACAATCACTTAGCCTCAGCCACTGCCACCATCCCTGCTGAATCTCCCTTCTTTTCCCCAAATTGTAAAATAGGCCTGTGCACTTAAACTCCTTGAAATGGGTCAGTTTCATTTTTTCCTTGTGAAAAATGGAAAAGGAGATGGGTGAAGTGCGGAATGGAAATGAGAAGGTGCCTTTTAAAAGTAGGTTCAGTGAAGGAAAATAGGATCAGGTAAATGTGGGGAAAAAAACACAAATTATGGTTTTGTTTAAAGAGAGAGAATCTGAGATAGAAAAGAAACATAAAATCCCAATGCTTGATGGATAAACACCAAATAAAAGCCTAAATAAATAAAACTGTGGGTGAAGAAAGCAATATTTAGTTACACAGAGCAATGGTTCTCAACCGCCATGCGTCCCCTCTCTACCAGGGGACATCGGCAACATCCAGAGACATTTTTAGTTCTCACACTGACATATTGGGTGGCTACTGGCATCTAGTTAGTAGAGGCCAGGGATGCTGCCAAAGATCCTACAGTGCATGGAACCGCCTTCAACAACAGAGAATTTTCTGCCCAAAGAGCGGTGTTTGAGAACGCCCCGACTAGAGATGAAAGTTAGAGAGGAAAAGATGGAAATAGATCGGATCCAGTCACTCCTCTGCTCAAAACTGCAAAGCCCCCATCTTTTTTTTTATACCTTTTTTTTAATTTATTTATTTTGAGAGAGAGCGTGAGCATAAACGGGGGGGGGGGCAGAGGGAGAAGCAATGTGGGGCTCGATCCCAGGACCCTGGGTTCATGACGTGAGCTGAAGGCAGACGCTTAACCTTAAGACTGAGCCACCCGGGCGTCAGTGCAAAGCCCCCATATTACTCTAGGAGTTAAAATCCTTAGACAGGTCACCCTGCGCCCCCTGGGGCCTCTGCTCATCCACTCCTGCCACGCTAGCCTCCTGGCTCTCCTGCAAACACCCGGGACACTGCTGTTCCCTCTGCCTGGGAAAGTGCTCTCCCAGACATCCATACAGGACACTCCTTCACTTTCAAGCTTTTCCTCTGACATCGCCATGTCTCTTTCTTAGTCAAGACTAACTGCACCTCCTCCCCCGTGACCGCGTCCCCCGTTATAATCTTCTATTGTGTTCTAGCACCTTCTAGGATTTGACGTAATTTGACAATTACTGTTAGTTTGTCTGCCTCAGGTCCTCCCCACCCACTGTGTGAGCTCCTTGAGGGAATTTTGTTGGTCACTACAGGCCCAGCAACTAGGAAAGTGCCTGGCATACAGAAGGCTCCGGACAATTATTTGTTGAGTAAATGAATATAGAGGCTCAGACAAATTCAAAGATAGGAGCAATAATTATAGACACATAAAAGTGCTCACTCTATTCATGGGAACTGTCTGAAGTGCTTTTCAAAGGCCTGCTCTCACATCCCTCTGATGTATCCTTGCAGGAATCAGCCTATGTTTTACTAAGCATGTTTCCTAAGCACAGAGAAATCAATTAAAATGGAAAGCAACATGAATTTCCCTCCCATATTTGCATTCTCAGGGTAACATGATGGGTTTTTACACATTCCAGGTTGCTTTCGAGGGCCTCTTTCACCCCCGTAGAGGGGGCACCCTAGGGCAGATGACTTTCTTCAGGGCCAGGCCCTTGAGCTGATTCATGATTGTATCCTCTATGGTCTTCAGCACAGTGAGACTTCAATAAATCTTTCTTATTTCGTGCATTAATGTCATATGGGAAAATGTGAAAGTAAACAAGGAAAAATGCTGTTCTGGGATCAGTTTTAAGAAAAGCATATGCCTAATTTATAATAAGCTTTGAAAACATTTTGTCCTATGGATGATGTACTCTAGCACTTACCATTTAAAAAAAAAATGTGAGAGTTAACCTTTAGACATATGAGCATTCTATAGTCTGGGGACAGTAGTGAAGTGTGTGTGTGCGTGTGTGTGTGTGTGTGTGTGTGTGTGTGTATCAGAAGGAAACTGCTGATGAGCTACCCACTGGGCATAGAAGCCATCAGGATTTCTTTTTTTTCTTCCTTTTTTTTTTTTTTTTTAAGGGGGGTTGCCGAGGGAGAGAGAGAATCTTAAGCAGCTCCAACCCAGTGCGGAGCTGGATGCAGGGCTCGATCTCATGACCCTGAGATCATGACCTGAGCCTAAACCAAGAGTCAGACGCTTAACTGACT
Source organism: Callorhinus ursinus (assembly GCF_003265705.2). NCBI lineage: Eukaryota > Metazoa > Chordata > Mammalia > Carnivora > Otariidae > Callorhinus > Callorhinus ursinus. Next base: position 5,956,625 of record NW_027397092.1, on the reverse strand, counting down.
GAGCCACCCAGGCGCCCCCTCTCTTTCTCCTTTTTGTAGAGGCAGGACTTTTGATCTTGAATATTATGGAACTAGGTTTCAAATAACTACCTGAAAATTAAAACCAAAACAAAACACACAAGCAGTCATTTGTTTTGTCTCTTCACCTGAATTATTCTCACCTCCCCATGATTCTCTCAGTATTTGCAAAACTTTATTTTCATATGAGCTTTTGTTCCAGGAGAAATATCCATGATTGTGTCAAACTTTCAAAGAGCTCTGTAATATGGAGGAAAAATTTAAGAACCATTGCTCCTAGGAGGTAACTGACTATACACACACACACACACACACACACACACACACACATATATATTTATAATATATACATATATATAGCTGGATGTTATAATATATATATTTAACTTGGTATTTTTCTGCAGCATGAATATAGTTGGAAATTTTAGGATAAGATTTGATACTAGGCAAGAGGCAAAGAAACGCCAACATATCTGTTCGCTTTCATGTAGTACTAGAGAAGAAAATCTGTTGGAAATCATCAAATTTGCTTTCTCCAAGCAAGTATGGCATATATTATCTGTTGCTGAGAATCTATTTATAGTGTGCCAAGCACCATAATAACTGACTCACTGGGCATAGGTATGTAATGTGCCTCCCTTCAATTATTCTACAAGTAAACATTTATCCCAAACACTAACTTGAAGTAGCATTTGCAAAGCAAGGGGGAAGACAAAGGCCATAAATATAAGTTCTGTCTTAACAATGGTAATGTTTTTACCTAAAGTGGAGTCTAAAAGCTGAATTCCTTTGGAATCTGCAGGTCCTTCATTCTCAAAAAAAATAGCATTCATAGCAAATAAGGCATTATCTGTCCTGAGCTGACAGGATGCCTTGTGAGCCTGCTTTGCCTGGACATTGCTTAGATATGTCCATTACCTCCTTTTAATTAATGTTACTTTCTGGCTCTTACTTAGAGCCCAAGAAGTGCTTACTCTGGGTTCTCAGGTCTTAGAGGAAACTTTAGTCTAAAGCAGTTCGTCCTAAAGAACTAACTTTGCATATAAAGAAAAAATTTCTATCCATATTATACTAGAAAAAAACAAAGACTTTAGAAAAAGGTTGTTTCTCGTATCCCTTATGGCATGGGAAGAGGGGGTGCCTGGCAATTGCTATCACTAAAAACAATATGAAAACTCTAATTATAAAGATGTACATGACCCTGTTAGTCAGCTCAATAAGTCTGTGTCTGGGAGAGAGTTCAACAAGCTTTTCTCTTTATCAGTCATCGCAGAAAGCTATGAAACCCCAAACATCTCAAAAAACTTAGGGATACTAAACCCCTTCCAAGACAATTTGGTAACATCAAAAGAAAATAAGTTTCCCAAATTCTTTTAAATTCATTTGAAACAGCTATACACAATACTAGATAGCGGCAAGCACCCATATTAGGTGCTCCTTTATTTGCTGTCATAATATAAAAAAGCTAAGTAAGATTCTTATTAACATTTTTTTGAATACTAAATAGGCCAAAAGTAATCCTATAGCACCTATTTATTTGGACAGTGCAAATTTCAAGCTCTAGCTGATTCACTATTAATTCTGCCTTGAGACTTATGCTCAAAATTGAGTGCAACCCATGAAAACAATGACTGCTACCACAGAATAATAATAAATACAAAACAAAATTAAAAAGATTTATTAGCTTCATATAAAATTAAAAAAGAAACAGTGTCTGGTATATGAATGGATAAAGAAGATGTGGCATACCTATGCAATGGAATATTACTCAGCCATAAAAAGAATGAAATCTTGCCATTTGCAAGGAAATGGACAGAGCTAGAGAGTATGACGCTAAGTGGAGTAAGTCAATCAGAGAAAGACAAATGCCATATGATTTCACTCACATGTGGAATTTAAGAAACAAAACAAATGAACAAAGAAAATAAATAAGAGAGACAAACAAAAGAAAAGCCTCTTTCAATACAGAAAACTGGTGGTTACCAGAGGGGAGGAGGGTGGAGGGATGGATGAAATAGATCAAGGGGATTATCTTGATGAACACCGAGAAAGGTACAGAATTGCTGAATAATTATATTCCCCATCTGACCTAATGTAACACTGTATGTTAATCATACTTAAAGGAAAAAAAAGAAACAGTATCTATACATACTGCTGCTGAGGGTAAAAATTTGTAAAAAACTCCCTGGAAGACTGTTACTATGAATCAAAAACTAAAACTTTTACACTCTTGACTTCTAAGAAAATGTAAACAACAACAAAACAAGTTAGGAAAAGTCAGAGAGCTGAGTGACTCAATGCCTGGGCTCTAGCACTAAAATGCCTGGCATCAAAGACTCACTTGACTTACAAGTCAAGTGACCTTGAGCAAGTGACTTATCTCTAGCCTCCGTTTTCTTTTTTTTTTTTTTAAAGATTTTATTTATTTGAGAGAGAATGAGAGAGAGAGAGAGCGTGAGAGGGGGGAGGGTCAGAGGGAGAAGCAGACTCCCCGCTGAGCAGGGAGTCCGATGTGGGACTCGATCCCGAGACTCCAGGATCATGACCTGAGCTGAAGGCAGTCGCTTAACCAACTGAGCCACCCAGGTGCCCTCTAGCCTCCGTTTTCTTATCTATAAAATGGCATAACTATAGTATCTCTCTCATATGTCTGCTTTGAGCATTAGAAGATTCAATATAAATAAATACACTTAATGAGTACTTGGCAGACGGTAAAAATCTCTTTTGGCTATTTTTATTGCCAAAGCTATTCTTAGAAGTTTTAGTGATATATAACAACCACAAAAATTTGTAAATTAATAGAATGTCCAACATTAGGGGAACTTACAGCAGATCTACATAATCATTATGATTTAATACCCTTCAAGAAAGGAGACAATATCCCTGCATATAATTTCATAATGTCATATGACTTCACCTGTGCTAAAAATATGCATACAAAGACTGAAAGGAAAAATAGCAAAATGTTTAACATCTTTTTCTGTTGGGCATTCAGGATAATTTTAATTTTCTCCTGTATAATTTTTAGATTTTTCCAACTTTCTCTAATATTCATATTACTTCTGAAATCAGAAAAGAAAAAAAAAGAAATTAGTTCTTTAAAAAAACTTGTACCCACAGGGTTGGGTTTGGGGGAGGATTGAATTAAGTAGAGCATGGAGGATTTTTAGGACAATAAAAATACCCTGTATGATACCATGATGATGGATATATGTCATTATGTATTTGTCCAAACCTGTAGAATGTACAACACCAAGAGTGAGCCATATAATAAACTATGGACTTTGGGGTATTAGGATGTGTCAATGTAGATGCATCAATTGGAATAAATGTACCACTCTAGTGGGGGATGTTGATAACGGGGGACATAATGCATGTTATGGAGACAGGGGATATTTGGGAAATCTCTGTGCCTTCACCTCAATTTTGTTGTGAACCTAAATCTGCTCTAAAAAAACAGTCTTAATAAATACATTTAAAAGTTTTTTTAAAGAAGAAAGTACTATTTGTTGTTTACTCATCTTTTATTTTTAGCTTGATGTCTGTTATGCACATTTCAATCAGAACTGAATCAGAAGTCTACTGGAATTTTACCCTTCTAATTCTCAAAAATCGCCCATGAAATTTTTCAGGAACTAGATCTATAGAAGGATCTGTAGTTTAATTTGTTTGGGAAAATATGTTTTGCTCAAACTTGCATTTCTCTTCTACTACATTTTGATGTACATACCTGAGATCCTCAGAAAAGTAAGGGTGGAAAAAGACAAATCCAGGTAACAGTGAAAGCTACTGCTTTATTGTCTATTTACTTCACTATTGGCTGAGGCACATTACCTATTTATTACTTTAAGGCACGTGAGTTTCCTATCAGCTAATTCCCTGATTCTTGAACAGTTTTAATGCATTGAAAACAGAGACAGTGAAAGATGGCTATTGGTTATCTTTATTTTCTCAGAACCATTCTGCTCCTTCAGTAACATGCTAAGCCACCATGCTTAAGGCAAGAAAAATTAAAAAAACAAAACAAAACATTTTAGCATTTGGTAAATATCCTTGAGTTTAGGGGACACAGACTTTTGTATAAAGAAGCCAAAGTACAGCTGTTGCTACAATTCAATGACCTGTGCAATTTCATTCATTCACAACTTCAGAACTTGGGAAATACTCCAGAGATTATCCTCTATCATTTGTTCTAGTAATGGATTTTATGTGCATGGACTTATTCACCAAAAATACTTGGTAGGATTTCCGAGAGCAATAAACTACAGAACTTCACAAGGATAAGCCATTTATCGGAATGTTTTTAAATGGCGGAAAACATTTAAAAACAAAAATATTTTGCAGGGAATTGTTAATTCTGTGACTTCTGTTTTCATCAGTCCCCAAATGGATCGTTTCTAGTGGATTTTCAAACTTCTCAAAATTAAACTTAAGCTTAATTTATTTCTCTGTATGACCTCATAAGAAAGATCATGGGTGTTTCCCAATCCACAGCCATAGTACTGACCTAACTTCCCACCTAAGGAGTCCAATCACTGAGTCCAGGGCACAGAAAGAATAACTCATCTTAACTGGGTCCTCTCTGAGAGACATATCTACTCACAAGGCTTAGCAATAAATAAATAAATTTATATATACATATAATTTTATAGATAGATACACACATATATACAGACACATATTTATCAAATATTTTAGATTTAATGAATTACATTTATTTAACAAATAAATAATATATGCCTATATCCAACCCATTAGCAGTCTGATTACTTCAAATTGTAAAATGAAACACTACAAACATGTTCAAGGTTATGATCAGTCGAAACTAAAAGAGAATATAGCTTAAGCAGCAAAGAGTTTTGTTTTCAAATCAAAGGCTCTTTACTACATATTCCAGTCTCTGCCTAACCAACAAGATCTTTGATACCATATTAAAACCAACATTTGAGGCAAAACAGTTTACCAGTGAGATCTTCATAAAAGAACAGGCAAGTTGGTACCCAAAGATATCAGATTATTTGACAACTATTTTTAAAGAGTAATGACTCTTTCTTCTACATTTCTTAACAACAACAACAAAAAGGATATACTCACACCTAATAAACCAGTAAGGGCTAATTTCATCCCTAAAACTCTATAGCGTTTCACCCCTATTTTTTTTAATGTGTAGAAAAAAGCATCATGGAATAATACTGTATTATTACTGTTATGTATTAATGCTGTTAAATCCTTCTCCTATCTACTTCAAATTGTATCCACATCTCAAAGATCTAAAATCTTCCTTTTTGACTATTTATCCACCCAAAATACTTATCCCTCATGAAAAACTCCAATACTCAGTTGTGGGACTCAGATACGTGATTTCCTGTATATGGCATTGATCCATCTGTGTTTGTCATGACAATCTGAATAAATTGTAAGTTCCTTAAAATTCTTATCTTACCATCGTTTCTAAGCTTCTACTTTCTTCACCAAAGGCTTACTATCCTAAGGACATAGCAAATATCACTGTATAAATCTACATAAACTAATTCTTAATCTCAATTCTGTTTTTTTATTCTCAAGCCTCTTAGATCAGAGTGAGAGAGGCCACTAAAAGGAATAATACCTTTTTACACTATTGATGTTCAAAGACAGGAAAAACGCATCCCAAACTACCGCTTTGAGCTGAGACCAGAAACTACAACTTAGTCATCTTGGTAGCCATAAAAAGATGTACCTGAATTTTCAGATGACTCAAGTCCAGAAAACTAAAAAGAAAAGCAATTTCAAAATAACCTCAAAGGTCCAATACTGTTGGTGCAAAATTTATACAAAAATAAAAAACAGAATATTCAAAAAATAATGCATTTTAGAATAAAAGCAAAAAAGAAAAACAAATACCATATGGTGACTAATATAGTGATCTAGACATAATCAGTTTTTTTTATTTCTAATTTCTGCTCCAAGTTAATAAGAACTGTCTGCTAATTTATATCAAGATATAGTAGGGCCTAAGGGCACAGCATTGCCAATAAAGGAACTAGAATTCTAAATATAACAGTTTATGTTTAATACATACCATGGTAAGCTGCCAGAATATTGAATGTAACTGTTGATGAAAAGTGAAATTCATATTTACAAGTCATAGCTACAGGGACCAACAAGGCTTGCAATTTTACGAAGTTTTAAGTTACTCCTCCATTCAAAATTACATCAAAGGCATGTTCAATCACATGTGCAGTACTATCTTAAAAAGATAAATGCTGGACAACTGCAAGATGTCATAGGTTAAACATGCCCTATAAATATTTCTTCTCAAAATAACTATCATTCACGTTATATAAAAGGCCAGGGTTCTGAGATTCAGCCTTAGTAGACACAACTCCTGGTGCAAACCTAAGACAATGATAGCCTCAGGAAAGTAATTAACAATCGCATCACAACCTTTATCATTCATAAATTTCACTCTCAGGGTAAGATTTTTCCAGAAACAGGCCCTGGCAGCCAATCAAAGATTCCAAAGCACTGTGTCAAAATTTTATCTCTCCATCTGTCTAGAAGATAGATCCTTTCATTTACTTGGTTGTACATTATTTACGCTTCCCCATATACTTTTTGTAAATGACCTGTTTTTGTTTTTGCCCTTACAAAGGCTCAAATAAAAGAAGACAGAGAAAGAGTGGGAGATCCACTTCCTGACTGACCTCTTTGTGATTCTAATGAAGAGCCCTAGGGAGGTTAAAAGTTTCACTGTGGATCTACCTGGTCTCTGAATGTATACAGGCTAATGAGCCAAAGGAGAACCAGGACTCTGCAGTTCTTCCTTATTTATTCTGTCTAAAATAGAGAGTGGAGTGACACATCCTAACATAAGGAAGTATGTGCCCATAAAGGCAGAGTTTTGACTGCCTTTCTCTTAATTTCAGCCTCCTCCCTAAGACAGTAAACACATCACTTTGCTGGTGTAGGTTTTCCTCACCCCCCACGGTAGAAACCTCAACTACTATAAAGCACAATTCTGCCAAAGGGAACATGCCCAAATTTGTTCATTTTTTGAAACGCCATAATGTTTCAGATGAAAACACAGCCTGCCAAAGATGTCAAATAAAAGAATAACAAAGAAGAAACGAACAGCATCTTTAGACTTGAATTTCAATGCATAACCTCGCCACCTGTCAACCCGTTGTGAAGCAATGATCCCAGGGATGCCCTGCGAACACGGACAAGTTAGATCCCTGAACCTATCATTTGTATCAATCTCCACTCTCAGGACCTCACTGGTAATTGCGTTCTGTCTCTGGAACAACCTGCAGAGATGGCATGAGCCACTGGCAAACCCAACTCCGCCAGTGAATGGGCCATTTTCACAGGTTTTCATTCGGCAACAAATGCGGAGCTCAGTTCCTCGAGGTAATGGGAAATCCGGGGAGGAAGGGAGTTGGGCTGCGGGAGGTGGGGGTGGAAGGGGGCTCTTGCCTCACGTTTGGATTGGAAATCGGATAGAGGAGGTCGATGTCGAGAGGCCAGACACCCAAACCACCCTCAGTCTCCTCCCACTTGGCCTCAGAAAACAGGAATCCCATCTTGGACCTTGCGTACGCAGCGGCCACCACCTTAGAAGTTAGAGTCTTCGCGCTCGCACAACTGCGGGTGCAGACTCCCTGACCGAGAACCGCACCAGCCAGTCTTCGGTAGCGGAACTGCGGGATCCGACTCCGCCACCAGCTCCGCGGCGCCACCAGCTGCCGGCGGGGCAGGCTCGCGGGAGACCCCACCTCTCCCACCCGACCCTCCCTCCCCCACCCCCGCCGCCTGGGGCAGCAGCTTTGACTCACGCAGCCTCAACCCCGACACCGCCTCGGCTTCCTTCAGTCCCCAGTCACAGGGGTAGGGGTGGGAGGGCAGAAGTGGAACGGAGGGTCGGGGGGGGGGGACGCGGGAAAGAACGCAAACAGTCCGGTTCCCAAGAGCCAGGACGCAAGTGGCAAGACCCTGCTGCACGCCCACCACACGCGCGCACACACACACACACACACACACACACACACAGACACGAACACGCTCACCGACGCGCCCCGCTCCCCAGGTTCAATGCCAAGTGGCTACAAGATGGGAGGAAGGAAGGAGGTGGGGTGGCGGGAAGGCCCGGAGTTACTGGGAGCGGCGTTCGGAGAGAGCAGGGGATGCTTCAGGAACTGCCAAAGTGAGAAAGTCCCAGACCCCCTCTCCATCCCCAAGTCTGGGTTCCCCTGCCTGCAGCCCGGGTCGCCTTCCTTCCAGCGGGGCTCGAGAGGCGGGGAGGGGAGCCGGAGCCGAGCTTCCCCTGAGCTGCCCTCCCCGGCCTGGCCCAGGGCCCGGAACCCGGCCCCCCTCCAGCCCCGGCTTGGGGAGACTGCCAGGCAAGAAGCGACTTGCCAAAGGACTCTGGGCAGGCAAGAGGGCAGGACAGGAGCATTTTGCACGCTCCGGCCCGGCTGCTCATTTCTTCCTCTGTCGACACACCCCCAGTGAGCCC
>NW_027397092.1:5942851-5943110 GCF_003265705.2 Callorhinus ursinus | reverse complement strand
CCACACCCATGTCACAGTTTATTCTTAAATAATGGCTGTCACCTATCTATGTCTATATTGGAATACAGTATGGAGTCAATTGAAAGGGGAAAAATTAAAACTGACTTCCAAATCCAAACTAAAAATCTTATAGGACCCAAGCAGTGGTGGCTACCATGATTTTCCAGTTATTAAGCAAGTATGGGTAAAATATTCCTAAACAAGAAAATTTTACAGAGTTAAAAAACACTGAGGGAAAGAAAGCAGAATGAAAAGGACA